>NC_090845.1:79302376-79602376 GCF_028021215.1 Eschrichtius robustus
GTGAACAATCGGGTACTGGTATCTCTTTGGGATAGTGATTTTATTTCTTTCAGATATACCCAGAGTGGAATTGCTGGATCATATGGTAATGTTTTTTTTAACTTTTTGACAAACTTTCATACTGTTTTCCATAGTGACTGTACCAATTTACATTCCCATCAACAATGCACAGGAGTTCCCCTTTTTCCACATCTTCTCTAGCATTTGTTATCTCTTATCTTTCTGATGATAGCCATTTTAACAGGTGTGAGGTGTTATCTCATTGTGGTTTTGATTTTCATTTCCCTAATAATTACTGATGTTGAGTATCTTTTCATTTAAATGAATGTTCATAATAGTGAAGAAGTGAAAATTAGCCAAATGTCCATCAACTGATGAATGGGTGAACAAAATGCAATATATCCATACAATGGAATATTTAGCAATACAAGGAAATTAAGTACCATGACATGTTACAACATGGATGAACCTTGAAATCATGCTAAAAGTGTAAGAAATAAGTCATAGAAAACCACTTATTACATTATTCTATTTATATGAAAAGTCCATAATAGGCAGATCCATAGAGACAGAAAGTACACTAGTGTTTGCTTAAGACTGGGAGAGTTGGGGGAAATGGAGCATTATTGCTAATGGTGTGAGGTTTCTTTTCCAGGCGATAAATTTTTCTAAAATTATTTTGTGGTGATGGTTGCACAACTCTGTGAAAATACCAAAACCCATTGAATGGTACATTTTCAATGGGTGAATTGTATGGTATATGAATTATATCTCAATAAAGTTGTTAAAGAAACTTAGGAAAACTGGTAATCATTGACCAAGTCTTTACTCTTCTGGACCAATGACTGTAAAAATTTGGTTTGGCTTCCAGTGTCTGCTTAGATTTTATGGATTAAAATTCTTCTGTCATTTATGCTCTGGCATTTGTCTGTTTGTACATTCAATCTCGTATTTCTTACCTTGGACCAGCACTTTTCATATTTTATTTAATTTAAACCTAATAGCGATATATCAAATGGATGTTATTATTATCCATCTCTATTTCACAGATAAGGAATTTAGAAAAGCTGAATAGTTATAACCCAAGGCCACAAAACTAACATAAGGGATGAACTTATAAAATCAGAGTAAAATGGTAGTTACCAGGGGCTGGCGGGTGGGGAAATTGGGGTGATATTGTTTAAGGGAACAAACTTACAACTAGTAAATAAATATATGCATACCTCAGAGTTATTGCAGGTTCAGTTCTGGACTACTTACAATAAAGAGAATGTCCCAATAAAACAAGTCAACATGAATTTTCTGGTTTCCCAGTATATATAAAAGTTATGTTTACACTATACTGTCATTTATTAAGTGTGCAATAGCATTATGTCTAAAAAAAGTACATATTTTAATCTATAATTCTTCATTGCTAAAAATTGCTACACACCATGTGATAACACAGGGTTGCCACAGGCCTTTAATTTCTAAAAAAACACATTATCTGTGAAGTGCAATAAAGTGAAGTGCAATAAAATGAGGTATGCCTATGGGGGATGGAGATCTAATGCACAGCATAATGATTATAGTCAACATTACTATATTATAAACTTTGAAGTTGCTAAGAGAATAAATCTTGATTGTTCTTACCAGAAAGAAGAATTGACAATCATGTGACATGATAGAAGTTTTAGCTAAACTATGGGTATAATTATATTGCAGTATATAAATGTATCAAACCAACATGTTGCACACCTAAAACTTACACACTGTTATATGTCAATTATATCATAAATAAATAAATAAATACACATAATGTTTGATATAAAGCTCAGATGATAACTTTCTGTCACCAGTACTCACTACACTATAATACATTTCTTCTCAGTATCAAAATTCTGGAATTCCAGAGGAAGTGTCTTTTAAGTTGACATTTAAATGATTAGTAAGTATTGTATGAGTAGAAATGATCAAGGGTGCAAGAAGATAAGAAGCAAAGTATTCAAAGCAAAGGAAACAACATGTATCAATACCACAGAAAATCTTTCTATCATAACTTAAATAAAATAAGTTCAGTAGAATATGGGGAATATGGAACAAATCTTGGAAGATGAAAATGGAAAAGAAGTGTGTATTCATTCTTCTGTTTCCTTTCAGTAAACACAATTTAACTAAACATTCTCTATAAACGGTTCCAACATTACTTCTAAAGACTGGAAACTACAGAAGAAAAATAAATCACAAACACTTCTAAAATAGGAAAAAAATCAACATTTTTTCTAAACCTTGGATAGAGGAGGTTAAAATAAATAAAAGAAGCTAATAAGTTAAGTATTCAAAAAGTAGCATGCCATACTAAATGAGGACTAAAACTACAATTTTATAAACAAATATTGAAAATAGTTTAGAAACACCACTCTGTCAGTGCAACAGAGACCACAAATTCAAATGTCTTTCAGAAAGTGCCAGCAAGTGTAGTAAATCTGCAAAGCACAACAACTGTAAGGCAGCAAGGACTCCTGTTTATGGTGCTATACTGGAGATTGCAAGACAATTTAAAGCCATTGATATTAAAATATTGTAAACAATATGCTAGCCAAAAAGAGAGCAATCTATATCTCAAACTCAGCTATCTAGACCCCGATTTACTATCTTGTTCATCAACATAAAGTCTTTAATTTGTATTAATATCATATTGTCACTCTTCTCTTCTGACTACAGCAGTTTGTGCATCTTTGAAATTTAGAAACTTGCTTTCTTTCACTGAAAATCACCAAGGTATATGAGAGGAGAAAAAGAGACATAATGTAGTTAGTTGTAGCTTATTAACACAGGTATCTTGACTGTAATCAGTTTCCAAATTGTAGAAATATAGCTTTAATATTTTCCTTTGAAAAACTGATCAAGTTTTTCAGTAGCTAGAGTCTTTCTTTCATGCCTTATATTCCATTAATTCTGTAGTCTTCAGATAATTTGAAAGCTATTTTTTTTTTTTTTTGCTAGAGATAGTCCAACAAATCTTTCTTGCTATTTAGTTGTGAGGGTATTGGATTTGGAGGTACAATATAGTAGTGAATCAATTTTACTAGTTTACATTGCTTCAAAGTAGATGGTTGTGACAAATTTTTAAAATACAGTATATTAGTTCAGTAAACATCTAGACTAGTAACTTTCTGTAAGTCACGCAGCTTAGCCCTATCCCCATTTTTTGTCTAAGTTTGATATTATGTTCATTTAAATATTTTAATCAGAAAATACCTTCTTTGTATTAAGACTTTCTAGAAATATGAGGAGCCCAATATTTGTGTTTTGAAGGTATGCTTTTAAATAATACTTAGACAAGAATATAATATCCCCAAGAAAGAACTGCAAATAAGCTTAAAGCTCTAAGTAGTTTACCTAAGGAAATTTATATTACTTAGGAGGATTATGTCTATATAAAGGGCAATAAACTCAACCTGGACTAAAGAACAAAGGATGTTTATTCATTTACATAACAGAATACTCCTTGTGGCCTATACCATCAGGTGTAGATCCATTTAGAAATCAAATATGATCCTAGGGCTAGCTTCCTTCAATATTATGCTTGTTCTTTCTCAAAAGTTATCCATTATTAGTGTGTCATTTCAAGTACAGCAGAAGCTCTGCATACTGTGTCCTCTTTTATACAAATATGCCTTAAATTAATTGAATAATTAATTGACTGTCAGAACACAAACACTAAGATTATGTATCAATTCTAATGCTCAAAAAGACTGCTGATTTTATACCATTCACATTTGGCTCCCAGCATCCATTAACCATTTATTTATTGGTTTAAACCAGTATGCATGTAAAGCTGTTTAAGAAGTGTTAACCTGTACTCTCATAAAGAAACACTTTATGAACTAAAGTACAGCGTCTATGTACTACTCCTGTTGTCTCTTGTCTCACAGTCTCCACTTATCTCTAAATTTACTTAGGTCAGCATTATTTTCCCCTATTCCCTTCAGTGAGGTTATTTCATACATTTGTAATATAGCTAACTTCATTTATTGCAATCTGAATGCCATTGTGTGATTCTCTGATATCCTGGGTCCTTCCTTTCTCCCTCCCTCCTTCCTTTCTTTCTTTCTTCCTCCTTCCCGCCTTCCCTCCCTCCCTCCTTCCTTCTTTCCTTCCTTCTTTCCTTCTTTCTTTCTTTCTTTCTTTCTTTCTTTCTTTCTTTCTTTCTTTCTTTCTTTCTTTCTTTGCATACATTTAAATTCACTCTTTATAATACATGATTCAGTGAATTTAGGGCAAATTCACATTAAAAATGGGATTTAGAAAAGTAACTTAACTTGCACATGTTCACTGTTGGAGTGCAACTGTGTTATGATTTAATGTTAGATCTGTTTATGTGAATCATCTGCCCTTGATCTTTGTAAGTATTGAATATATGTTTGTTGTTGCACACCCTAAATATCCTAAAGTGATATAAATGAAAGACTGATTCATAAGAATATGTAATGCTTGTTAGACACTTATTATGTCCTGTTCACTATAACAAATCACAAAACTTTGTTTAATCTTCACTGAATACTCTGAACAAATCTATGCACTAAGCACTCTTATTAACCACATTTACAGATAAGGAAATACAGCTGTAGAATGGTTAAGTAAATTTCCACTGAAATATAACTAGTAACTAAAAGTTCCAGGACTTGAATACACACACACACACACACACACACACACTTTAACTGGAAGGCAAGTGAAGTAAAAGATTGATATACAATATAATAATGATGGAGAATTCCTTGATGAAAATACAAAAAAAAGTGAGATAGAAATTATTGTCAATTAAGAACGTTTTCAGGAGGACTTCCCTGGTGGTCCAGTGGTTAAGGCGCCATGCTTCCACTGCAGGGGGTGTGGGTTTGATCCCTGGTCTGGGAACTGAGATCTCACATGCTGCACAGTGCAGCAAGAAAAAAAATGTTTTCAGATTAAAAAACAAAACAACCTAATGTAGAATGTCAAAAACAAAAATAGGTTATTTTTTCTCACCTCCTAAAAGGAGGTGACTGCTGAATTTTATTCAGTGACTCATAGAAATCAAGGCAAAAGATCTCTGTGACTCTCTTATCCTTTTTCTAATGCTTGTTAATTCAGGATTGCAAGATGGTTGTGGTAGCTTCACACATAGTATTCACATTTAAAACAGGTAAAATGGATAAGAGGAAAGGTCAGCACTGGTTGTGTCAAAATCCTTTTTATAAAAAAATCCAAAAGCTTTCCAGAAACTTTCAACAACTATACAAGGAAGGCTGGGAAGTTATAATATTTAGCAGGACACATTATACTATCTAAAATAAAATCAGATTTCTATTCATAAAGAATAATAAGTAACCAAGTTTTGAATAATCAAAAATTGTGCCTGTCCCTTTGAAATTTAGACATAAATTAATATCAAGAGTACAAATGGAGGGATGAACGTCAAAAGTGGTGAATAGATGAGAGACTGAGATGTAGCTGCATATTGTATCATAGATAAAGGAACAAATACATTGTGAAGAAATTATGTCTTACTGGACATAAATGATAGTTTTAAATAGTCTCAGTTCTGTCACTTACAACTTTATGATACTGACTTTATAATTCTGGGACTTGGTGTCCTCATCTATAAACTAAAGGGGTTTAATTGATCAAGAGTTTCTAACTCTTAGATCTTGGGCTATATATACAATCTACTTAACTGTTTTGCTTGGCTAATTCTTTTTTTTTTCATTTTTGAAGAATGTTTTTAAAATAATACAAAAGTCATGTGTTGAGCTTGATCAGAGTACAGGCAACTAACTATTGTCAAACACTAGACCTGCTTAAGGCACACATGTTAAATCTCTGCTCTTTGGAGACATATCAGTACGGAAACTGTTATATATTATGTAATTTAATTTAATTTTATGCCATCTTTCATATTCTGTGTTTCTAAGGAAGTTTGAATTATTCTAATATCTTAATTACATTACTTGGCCAACAGAATGTGAGTAGATGTGGCAAATATATCTTCTGAGGAGAAGCTTTAACAGGCATTGTGAATTTCTACAAACTATCTTGGATTATTCCATTTGCTATTAATAGACAGTGTCCCAAATAGAGGCCATCCCAACAGTCCAGATCCTAGAAAGAATAACACAATTGCAAGTGTCACAGTAACCACAGGTACTACACAACTTCTCTGGATACTGTGAGTGAAAAATAATGTTAACTTTGGCAACTGAGATTTGGGGAATTTTGTTATCACAACAAACCTGTCTATTACAAAATCTAATTTATGTTTATGACAATCATTTGTTGAAGAGATTGTTCTTTTTTTACTGCATTCCAGTACCACCTCAGTCATGAATAACAACTCCACATAGTCATGGGTCTGTTTCTGTATTCTACTCAATTTGTTTATTTTTCTATCCTTGCATAAATTCTATATTGTCTTAGTTATTGTAACTATATTGTTTTGAAATCCAATGTAGTAAGCTCATTCACCTTTTCCATTCCTGCAACAACTGTGTAACCAGTTTCAATGTCAAAATAAAAACAAGGAAAGTCTCAAATAAACAACCTAAACTTTTGCCTAAAACAACTAGAGAAAGAAGATCAAACAAAACCCAAAGTTAGTAGAAGGAAAGAAATAATAAAGATCACAGCAGAAATAAATGAAACAGAGACAAAAAAATTAAAAAGATCAACAACACTAAAAGCTGCTTCTTTGAAAATATATTAAAAAATTGATAAAGCTTTAACCAGACTCATCAAGCTTTTGTTTTTTTAAGGGAGAGGTTCCAAATCAATAAAATTGGAAATGAAAAAGGACATGTTTCAACCAACACCACAGAAATACAAAGGATCATATGAGACTACTACAAGCAACTATAAAACAATAAGATTGACAACCTAGAAGTAAAGGACAAATTCTTAGAAAGGTACAATCTCCCAAGACTGAACAAGGAAGAAACAGAAAATACCAACAGACCAATTTCTAGTAATGAAATTGAATCAGTAATTTAAAAACTCCCAACAAACAAAAGTTCAGGACCAGAAGGCTTCACATGTGAATTCTACCAAACATTTAGAGAAGAGTTAACACCTATCCTTCTGAACCTATACCAAAAAATTGCAGAGGAAGGAATACTTTGAAACTCAAACTAAGAGGCCACCAGAACCCTAATACAAAAACCAGGCAAAGATATCACCACAAAAGAAAATTACAGGCCAGTCTCACTGATGAACATAGATATAAAAATTCTCAACAAAAGACTAGCAAACTGACTCCAACAATACATTAAAAGGATCATGCACCATGATCAAGGGGATTTATTCCAGGGATGCAAGGATTTTTCAATATCTGAAAATTAATCAATGTGATATATCACAGTAACAAATTGAAGAATAAAAACCATATGGTCATATCAATAGATGCAGAAAAAGCTTTTTATAAAATTCAACACCCATTTATGATAAAAAACTCTCCAGAAAGTGGGCATGGAGGGAACATAACTCAACATAATAAAGGCCATAAATGACAAACCCACAGCTAACTTCATACTCAGTGGTGAAAAGCTGAAAGCATTTCCTCTACAATCAGGAACAAGGATGCCCACTCTCACCACTTTTATTCAACATAGTTTTGGAAGTTCTAGCCACAGCAATCAGAGAAGAAAAAGAAATAAAAGGAAACCAAATTGGAAAAGAAGAAGTAAAACCATCACTGTTTGCAGATGACATGATATTACATACAGAAAATCCTAAAAAAGGTACCAGAAAACTACTAGAACTCATCAATAAATTCAGTAAATTTGCAGGATACAAAATTATTGCACAGAAATCTGTTGCATTTATATACACTAACAACAAAATATCAGAAAGATAAATTAGGAAAACAATCCCCTTTGTCATCACATCAAAAAGAATAAAAGACCTAGGAAAAAACCTACCTAAGGAGGCAAAAGATCTGTAGTCCAAAAACTATAAGATGCTGATGAAAGAAATTAAAGATGACACAAACAGATGGAAAGATATACCATGTACTTGAATTGGAAGAATGAATACTGTTAAAAAGACCATACTATCCAAGACAATCTACAAATTCAGTACAATCCCTATCAAATTACCAAGAGCATTTTTCATAGATCTGGAACAAAAACAAATTTTTAATTTGTATGGAAACACAAATGACACTGAATAGCCAAAACAGTCTTGAGAAAGAAGAATGGAGCTGGAAGAATCAGGCTCCCTGACTTCAGACTATACTACAAAACTGCAGTAATCAAGACAATATGGTACTGGCAAAAAAAGAAATATAGATCAATGGAACTAGACAGAAAGCCCAGAGATAAACCCACACACATATGGTCACCTTATCTTTGATAAAGGAGGCAAGAATATGCAATGGAGAAAAGAAAGCCTCTTTAATAAGTGGTGATGGGAAACTGGAAAGCTACAAGTAAAAGAATGAAATTAGAACACTCCCTAACACCATACACAAAAATAAACTCAAAATGGATTAAAGACCTAAATGTTAGTGCAGACACTATAAAACTCTTAGAGGAAAACATAGGCAGAAAATTCTATGACATAAGTCACAGCAAGATCCTTTTTGACCCACCTCCTAGAGAAATGGAAATAAAAACAAAAATAAACAAATGGGACCTAATGAAACTTAAAATCTTTTGCACAGTAAAGGAAACCGTAAACAAGATGAAAAGACAACCCTCAGAATGGGAGAAAATATTTTCAAATGAAGCAACTGACAAAGGATTATTCTCCAAAATATACAAGAAGCTCACGCAGCTCAATATCAAAAAAACAAACAACCCAATCCAAAAATGAGCAGAAGACCTAAATAGACATTTCTCCAAAGAAGATATACAGATTACCAACAAACACATGAAAGGATGCTCAATATCACTAGTCATTAGAGAAATGCAAATCAAAACTACAATGAGGTATCACCTCACACTGGTCAGAATGGCCATCATCAAAAAATCTACAAACAATAAATGCTATAGAGGGTGTGGAGGAAAGGGAACACTCTTGCACTGTTGGTGGGAATGTAAATTGATACAGCCACTATGGAGAACAGTATGGAGGTTCCTTACAAAACTAAAAATAGTAATACCATATGATGCAGCAATCCCACTACTTGGCATATACCCTGAGAAAACCATAATTCAAAGAAGAGTCATGTACCACAATATTCATTGCAGCACTATTTACAATAGCCAGGACATGGAAGCAACTAAGCGTCCATCGACAGAAGAATGGATAAAGAAGATGTGTCACATATATACAATGGAATATTACTCAGCCATAAAAAAAATGAAATTGAGTTATTTGTTGTGAGGTGGATGGACCTAGAGTCTGTCATACAGAGTGAAGTAAGTCCGAAAGAGAAAAACAAATACTGATTCCATATACATATATATGGAGTCTAAAACAAACAAACAAAAAGTCCTGAAGATCCTAGGGGCAGGACAGGAATAAAGACGCAGATGCAGAGAATGGACTTGTGGACACAGAGATGGGGAAGGGTAAGCTGGGAAGAAGTGGGAGAGTGGCACTGACATATATACACTACAGATGTAAAATAGATAGCTAGTGGGAAGCAGCCACATAGCACAGGGAGATCAGATCGGTGCTTTGTGACCACCTAGAGGGGTAGGATATGAAGGGTGGGAGGGAGATGCAAGAGGAAGGGGATATGGGGATATGTGCATATGTATAGCTGATTCACTTTTTTATACAGCAGAAACTAATACAACAATGTAAAGCAACTATACTCCAATAATGATGTTAAAAAAGAAAAAAGCAGCAAACAGTATGGTACTGGCACAAAAACATATAGATAAATGGAACAGGATAGAAAGCCCAGAAATAAACCCATACACCTAAAGTCAGTTAATCTACAACAAAAGAGGCAAGGATATACAATGGAGAAAAGACAGTCTCTTCAATAAGTTGTGCTGGGAAAACTGGACAGCCACATACAAAAGAATGAAATTAGAACATTCTCTAACACCATATACAAAAGTAAACTCAAAATAGATTAAAGACCTAAATGTAAGACCACATACTATAAAACTCCTAGAGGAAAACATAGGCAGAAATCTCTTTGGCATAAATCGCAACAATATCGTTTAGGATCCATCTCCTGTAGTAATGGAAATAAAAATGAAAATAAACAAATGGGACCTAATTAAACTTAAAAGCTTTTGCACAGCAAAGGAAACCATAAACAAAATGAAAAGATAACCTATGGACTGGGACAAGATATTTGCAAATGACACTACTGAGAAGGGATTAATTTCCAATATACACAAACAGCTCAAACAACTTAATATCAAAAAAAAAAACAACCCAAACAACCCAGTCAAAAAATGGGCATAAGGCCTAAGGTGAAAAATGGGTATAAGGCCTATCTCCAAAGAAGATATACAGATTGCCAACAAACACATGAAAGGATGCTCAATACCACTAGTCATTAGAGAAATGCAAATCAAAACTTCAATGAGGTATTACTTCACACAAGTCAGAATGGCCATCATTAAAAAGTCTACATATAATAAATGCTGGAGAGAGTATGGAGAAAAGGGGTCCCTCCTACTCTGTTGGTGGGAATGTAAATTGGTGCAGCTACTGAAGAGAACAGTATGGAGGTTCTTTAAAAAACTAGAATAGAACTTCCATATGATCCTGCAATCCCACTGCTGGGCATATGTTTGGAGAAAACTATAATTCAAAAAGATACATGCCCCCCAATATTCGTAACAGCAATATTTACAATAGCCAAGACAAGGAAGCAACTTAAATTTCCATTGACAGATGAATGGATAAAGAAGATGTGGTATATATGTTCAATGGAATATTACTCAGGCATAAAAAGAAGGACATAATGTCATTTGCAGCAACATGGAAGGAACATAAAGATTATCGTATTAAGTTAAATAAGTCAGATAGAGAGATACAAATATCATATGATAGCAATTATATGTGTAATCTAAAAAAAATGATGTAAATGAACTTATTTACAAAACAGAAATAGACTCACAGATATAGAAAACAAACTTGTGGTTACCAAATGGGATAGCAGGGGAAGTGGGAGAGATAAATTAAGATCTTGGGATTAACATATACACACTACTACATATAAAATAGGTAAACAACAAGGCCCTACTGTATAGCACAGGGAACAATATTCAATATCTTGTAATAACCTGCAATGGAATAGAATCTGAAAAATTATATGTATATATATATAAAACTGAATTACTTTGCTGTACACCTGAAACTAACACAATATTCTAAATTAACTATACTTCAATTTTTAAAAAATGGTTTAAAATAACAGCTTTAAATATTGAATCTTTCAATCCAAGAACCTGGGTCATCCTTCCATTTGCGGAGGTCGCATTTCTCTTGGTATTTTCTATTATTATGAGTGACAGAATTAGATACCTTTTACTAGATTTATTTAATTTGTATTAGATGTGTTTTGATACTAATTATATAGTATCTATATTACAATTGTATTTTCTAAATATTTGTTTTAAGTTAAAGAAATACAATTATTTTATATTGAATTTTATCCAATAGCCCTGCTAAATTTGTTTATTAATTAAAATAATTTGAAAAATATTTTGGCAGTCTGTGTAATAAAGACATATGATCTGTGAATGATAGTTTTATATCAACCTTTCTAAATTGTATTGCTTTTTTTCCCCTTTCTTATTGTACTGGCTAAGACTTCCAGAACAATGTTGATAGTAGAAGTAATAATAGGCATCACAGGTCATTACTTAACTCAGCAGGAAAGTTTGCAATTTTTCTCGATTAAGGATAACTTTTGTAAATTTCACAATTTGTATGGAAACACAAAAGACCCCGAATAGCCAAAGCAATCTTGAGAACGAAAAATGGAGCTGGGGGATTCAGGCTCCCTGACTTCAGACTATATTACAAAGTTACAGTAATCAAGACAGTTTGGTACTGGCACAAAAACAGAAATATAGATCAATGGAACAGGATAGAAAGCCCAGAGATAAACCCACACACATATGGTCACCTTATCTTTGATAAAGGAGGCAAGCATATACAGTGGAGAAAAGACAGCCTCTTCAATAAGTGGTGCTGGGAAAATTGGACAGATATATGTAAAAGTATGAAATTAGAACACTCCCTGACACCATGCACAAAAATAAACTCAAAATGGATTAAAGACCTAAGTGTAAGGCCAGACACTATCAAACTCTTAGAGGAAAACATAGGCAGAACACTCTATGACATACATCACAGCAAGATTCTTTTTGACCCAGCTCCCAGAGAAATGGAAATAAGAACACAAATAAACAAATGGGACCTAATGAAACTTAAAAGCTTTTTCACAGCAAAGGAAACCATAAACAAGACCAAAAGACAACCCTCAGAATGGGAGAAAATATTTGCAAATGAAGCAACTGACAAAGGATTAATCTCCAAGATTTACAAGCAGCTCATGCAGCTCAATAACAAAAAAACGAACAACCCAATCCAAAAATGGGCAGAAGACCTAAATTGTGAACAAACTGCAGGCAAAGGTTCTTCCAATCCCCATTCATGGTGATGACCATAACTTCATGCCAAGAAAAGTCAATGTTTTTTATGGCCTTGTTAATGTTATAGTCCTTCCAAAATTTTCACAAGGCTGTTTCTGATCCGTCACTCATCTTTACTACCTGACAAAAGGTGTGATGTAAATAATATTTCTTGAAAGTCGCTAAAACTCTCTTGTCCATAAGTTGGATGAGCAATGTAGTATTTGGTGTCAGATGCACTACTTTGACATTGGGATGAAAGTCGTCCATGAATGAGGGATGGCCCAGAACATTGTCAAGCAGCAAAAGAATGTTTAATGGGACATTCTTCTCCAAGAAATATTTCTCTACCTCTGGGATAAAGTGGTAGAAAACCCAGTCCTGGAAAATGACCTGTGTAACCCAGGCTTTAGGGTTACCCTTCCACACAACAGGAAGAGAGCACTTGGCTATGTTTTTAAGGGCTCTTGGGTTCTCTGAATGATAAAATAAGAGAGGCTTCAGCTTCATATCACCGGAAGCATTGCCACCAAACAACAGAGTCAACCTATCTTTTGATGCTTTATAGCCTGGCATCAATTTTCCTCTTTACTGATGTAACTTCGGTCTGGCATCCTCTTCCTGTATAGTCCTGTATCATCCACATTAAAAACCTGCTGGGGTAAATACACACCTTCATCAGTAATTTCTCAAAGGGTTTCAGGAAATTCCCGGGCAGCTACCATATTTGCACTCGCTGCCTCACCATTTACTTTTACGTTGTGAAGTTTGGCTCTAGCCTTGATCCAATGAAACCATCCATGGCCGGCATTAAAAGATGAGCCCTCTGATTCTTCACCATGCTTCTTCTTCAAGTCTTCATAAAGGCTTTTAGCTTTCTCTTGAATCAGCATTAAGCTAAGCGGGACTCAACGCTGATCCTGCATCCACACACTGAGAAGTTTCTCCATCTCCTCTATCACTTTTCCACGCTTCTTTTATATTATTGTTGACATCATCGGCACAGCAGACTTCACGTTCCATGATCTTGTCCTTGTTTTTCAGAATTGTGCCGATGGTTGAATGATTCATGTTATAAGAACATGCAACATCTACCATCTTTTTGCTTCGCCCCACTCTCTCAATTATTTTCATTCTTGTTTCCATCGTTATCACTTGGCGCTTCTTAGCAGTACCAACTACATAACCACTGCTTCTACGCTTGCTTCCAGACATCTTGGGCTTGAAATAAAGATACGGTACTACTGTACTCTATATAGTACTGTACAGTAAAGTACACAAAAGCACAACCACTTGTTCAGGATGCACACACGTGACAATGTACGCCAGACACATGAACTAACTTACATGATTGGACATGCGAACACACATTTGCATCTTTGAAAGTTTGTAACTTGAAGGTTCATATGTAGGGGGTGTACTGTAGTTGATTTACAATGTTGTGCCAATCTCTACCATACAGCAAAGTGACTCAGTTATACACATATATACATTCTTTTTTTTAATATTCTTTTCCATTATGGTTTATCACATTATGTATCCCTGTGCTATACATTAGGATCTTGTTGTTTATCCATTCTAAATGTAATAGTTTTTATCTACCAATCCAAAACTCCTTGTCCATCCCTCTCCCTCCACACCACCTTGGCAACCACAAGTCTGTTCTCTATGTCTATGAGTCTGAAGCAGTAAAATTTTTAATTATGAGGATGTGTAATTTATCATTTTTCTTGATGTTTGTGCTTTTGGTGCCATAGATAAGAAATTATTGCTTAGTCCAAGGCCACAAAGATTCATGTCTATGTTATACTCTAAGAGTTGTATAGTTTTAGCTTGTACATTTAGATTTTTGGTCCATTCTGGGTTAATTTTTGTAAATGATGTGAGGTATGTGTACAACTTTGCTCTTTTGCATGTAGATATCTAGTTGTCCTAGTACACTTTTTTGAAAAGACTATTGTATCCCCCATTAAAGAAACTTGGCACTCTATCAAAAACTAATTCACCATAAATGTAATAGTTAATTTGTGAATTATTAGAAAGACTATTAAATAATCAAAGACGTTCTTTTTTTCTATTATAGTGATTTTTTTACACCTAACATTTCCTTTTGATTCTTTCTTAGAGTTTCCATCACTCTGCTTACATTACCCATGGATTTTTACATGTTTTCACCCTTTCCATTAGAGCTCTTAGCATGTTAATCATGGTTGTTTTAAATTCTGGATTTGATTATTTCTATATCTCTGCCATATCTGAGTCTGAGACTTGATACTTGCTGTATTTCTTCAAGCTGTCATTTATCTTTAATATGCTTTATAATTTTTGTTGAAAGTTGGTCAGAATGTACTGGGAAATAAAAACTGAAGTGAACAGTTTTTTAGACTTTTTAACTGTCTAGATGTTAGTTTACTGTATGCAGTAGCTGTACGTTTTGGGGCAAAAATTTCTCTGGTGTCCTTTTTTTATACTCCGTGTTGTTGGGTTTGTCTAGAGACTTCTAATAGACATGCAATTCTTTCAGTTACATCCTTGTTATTATATAGTGGGCAAATTTATGTGGTGGTAAGTTGTGATGGGAAGTGTTCTATACTCCTATGATTTGTGTCAGTCTTCTAGTGAGACTGTGTTCTTGGCAGTGGCCTTCTGAGGTGATCCTCAGTTTTGTTTTGTTTTGTTTTTTCCCCATCAATGAGACAGGAAGAATAGAAGGGACATAAAAAATGAATTTCCCTTATCCCACATGGAAGGCTAGAGAGGGCTGGAAGATATTTCCCTTTTTTGGGGTCAGTTAGAACCTGGTAAAGCTCTAGTCAGTCTTTTGTAAATAGTTTCTCCTGAGGGCACATCTTATTAAGAAAAGAATGTTCCAAGCATATTTTAAAATGGCTACTTTTTAATTGCAGAAGAAGGAAAACTCCCAAACTCATTCTATGAGGCCACCATCACCCTGATACCAAAACCAGACAAAGACACCACACACACACACACACACACACACACACACACACACACAATACAGGCCAATATCACTGATAAACATAGGTGCAAAAATCCTCAACAGAATACTAGCAATCCAAATCCAACAATACATAAGGATCAGGCACCATGATCAAGTGGGCTTTATCCCAGGGATGCAAAGATTTTTCAGTATCCACAAATCAATCAATGTGATACACCACATCTGAAAAATAAAAATCATATGATCATCTCAATAGATGCAGAAAAAGCTTTTGACAAAATTCAACACATATTTATGATAAAAACTCTCCAGAAAGTGGGCGTAGAGGGAACATACCTCAACATAATAAAGACCATATACGACAAACCTACAGCTAATATCATACTCAACAGTGAAAAGCTAAAAGCATTTCCTCTAAGATCAGGAACAACACAAGAATGTCCACTCTGACCACTTTTATTCGACATAATTTTGGAAGTCCTAGCTATGACAATCAGAGAAGAAAAAGAAATAAAAGGAATCCAAATTGGAAAAGAAGAAATTAAAATGTCACTGTTTGCAGATGACATGATACTATACATAGAATATCCTAAAGACACTACCAGAAATGTACTAGAGCTCATAAATTCATTTGGTAAAGTTGCAGGTTACAAAATTAATACACAGATATCTGTGGCATTTCTATACCCTAACAATGAAGGATCAGAAAGAGAAATTCAAGAAACAATCCCATTTACCATTGCATCAAAAAGAATAAAATACCTAGGAATAAACCTACCTAAGGCAACAAAAGAACTGTACTCCAAAAACTATAAGACACTGATGAAAGAAATCGAAAACAACAAAAACAGATGGAAAGATATACCATGTTCTTGGATTGGAAGAATGAATATTGCCAAAATGACTATATTACACAAGGTAATCTACAGATTCAATGCAATCCTTATCAGATTACCAATGTCGTTCTTCACAGAACTAGAACAAAAAATCTTAAAAATTTGTATGGAGACAGAAAAGACCCCAAATAGCCATAGCAATTGAGAAAGAGAAATAGAGCTGGAGGAATCAGGCTCCCTGACTTCAGAATATAGTACAAAGTCATAGTCATCAAAGCAGTATGCTTCTGGAACAAAAAATATAAATATAGATCAATGGAATAAGATAGAAAGGCCAGAAATAAATCCCCACACCTATGGTCAATTAATCTATGACAAAGGAAGCAAGACTATACAATGGTGGAAAGACAGTCCCTTCAATAAATGGTGCTGGGAAAACTGGACAGCTACATGTAAAAGAATAAAATTAGAACACTGCCTAACACCATATACAAAAATAAACTCAAAATGGATAAAGATCTAAATATGAGAATGAACACTATAAAACTCTTAGAGGAAAACATAAGCAGAACACTCTCTGACATAAATCGCAGCAATATCTTTTTCGATCCATCTCCTAGGGTAAAGAAAACAAAAACAAATGAGACCTAAACAAACTCAAAAGTTTTTTAACAGCAAAGGAAACCATAAACAAAATGAAAAGACAACCCACAGAATGGGAGAAAATATTTGCAAATGATGTGGCTGACAATGGATTAGTCTCCAAAATTTACAAATAGATCATGCAGCTTAATATTATCATAACAAACAACCCAATCAAAAAATGGGCAGAAGACCTAAATAGACATTTCTCCAAAGAAGACATACAGGTGGCCAATTATCATTTTTTAATGATAGAATGACTATCATTAAAATAATCTACAAACAATAAATGCTGGAGAGGGTGTAGAAAGAAGGGAATGCTCTTACACTGTTGGTGGGAATGTAAATTGGTGTAGCCACTATGGAGGATAGTATGGACGATCATTAAGGAACTAAAAATAGAGCTACCATATGATCCTGCAATCCCACTCCTGGGCATATATCCAGAAAAAAACATGGTCTGAAAGGATACAAGCACCCCAATGTTCATTGCAGTGCTGTTTACAATAGCTAAGACATGGAAGCAACCTAAATGTTCATTTTCAGAAAAATGGATAAAGAAGACGTGGTACATATATACAAGGGAATATTACTCAGCCATTAAAAAGAATGAAATAATGCCATTTGCAGCAACATGGATGGACCTAGAGATTGTCATACTGAATGAACTAAGTCAGACAAAGACAAATATCGTATGATATTACTTATATGCAGAATCTTGAAAAAATGATACAAATGAACTTATTTACAAAACAGAAACAGACTCACAGGCCTAGAGAAAGAACTTATGCTGAGCAGGGGGGAAGGGATAGTTAGGGAATTTGGGATTGACGTGTACACACTGCTATATTTTAAATGGATAACCAATAAGGACCTACAGTATAGCACAGGGTACTCTGCCCAATATTATGCAACAACCTAAATGGGAAAAGCATCTGAAAAAGAATAGATACATATATATTTATAACTGAATTACTTTTCTGTACACCTGAAACTAACACAACATTGTTCATCAACTGTACTCCAATATATAATAAAAAGTTAAAAAAAAAAAAGCTGACAGTAAAGAAGACCTTTACCAAAATTGGAGAGAATAAGCTAATCTCAAGTTGTGGAAGCATGGACTCTAGGGACACATTTCCCCTAGGGGCATTTTCCAATCCCAAAATAAGTGATCAAAAAGCTAACCAATGTTTGACAATTTTGTGTGGCTCAGGGGAAAACAAAATTGAAGTCCTGAGCCTCTCAAAGGTAGAAAAAGGTCTAATAAACTCTCTACTATTTCATGTGAGGAAAAAAAGGCTACTGTTTTCCTTTTCCTGCCAGAAGAACAAGGGGATTTTTCTCCAGTCTTCACTGTGAGAACCTGATAGGGCTCTTGGCGATAAATTCACAAAACCGTGGGGGACCCCTAAAACTGAGCCTCCAGCAATTCATCAATTACATTTTAGGTTTGTCGTACCCTGTTACTGGTTTCCATAGAGTTTTATATTCCTGGGCTTCTTCTCTATGTTGTAATTCTCTGTATCCACCCATCTGTCTTTCACTTCTGGGGGCAGCAATTTGCCCCATGACATCAATATTCTGATGGATAAAAGAGGAGTTTTTGATTTTCAGTTTGTCCAGCTTTTTCTCCTGTGAGGATGGGAGTGCTGACTTCCAAGCACCTTATATTCCATACTTGAAACCAGAATTTCTATTTAATTGTTTTTAAAATTTATTTATTTATTTACTTTTGGCTGTGTTGGGTCTTCGTCTCTGTGCGAGGGCCTTCTCCAGTTGCGGCAAGCGGGGGCCACTCCTCATCGCGGTGCGCGGGCCTCTCACCGTCGCGGCCTCTCCCGTTGCGGAGCACAGGCCCCAGACGCGCAGGCTCAGCAGTTGTGGCTCACGGGCCCAGCCGCTGCGCGGCATGTGGGATCTTCCCGGCCCGGGGCACGAACCCGTGTCCCCTGCACTGGCAGGCGGACTCCCAACCACTGCGCCACCAGGGAAGCCCTTAATTGTTTTTTATACCTTTTATTTATCTGTATGTTTTTGTCATTGCCACCTACCTATGTCTCAAATCACTTCTTAATTTCCTTTTAGTTGAAACTTTTATTGAGATAATTATAGATTCACACATAATTGCATAGTGTAAGAATTAATGGAGAAAACATATACATTTTACTCACAAATGGTTACATTTTGCAAAATAATACTACAGTATCACAACCAGAATGACACTGAAGAATCCACCAATCTCATTCAGATTTTCTCAATTTTACTTGTACTTATTTGTGCGTGTAACTGTTAATTCTATAAAATTTTCTCACATATGTATGTACCAACACAATCAAGAATAGTTTTATCACATCAATGATACCTTGTATTGCCCTTTAATAACCACCCTACTTAACCTCCAAAACTAACCCATGTTCTCATTTCTAAATTTTGTCATCCTAAGAATTTTACATAAATAAGATCATAATAACTGGGTATTTTTTTTTTTTACTTAGCATAACTCCCTGGAGATTTATTCAGGTTTTTGCATGTATTAATAATTTGTTCCTTTTTATTAGGGTACTATTCCATTGAATATATGTACCACAGTTTAACAATTCACCTGTTGAAGAACATGTATATTGTTTGTATTTTTGGTCTAATATGAGTAAAACTGCTCTGAACATTCATGTACAGTTTTTCATGTAAACATAAATTTTTATTCCTCTGAAATAAATGTCTAAGACTGCAATTGCTGGCTCATATGCTAGTTGCATGTTAATTTTACAGAATGTGCCAACCTGTTTTCCAGAATGGCTATACTACTATACCTATCATTATTTTACGAGTGATTAAGTTTCTCTGCATACTCATTAGTATTCGGTGTTGTCACAATTGTATTTTAGTCTTTCTGATAGTTCTATAGTGATATCTGTTTTTAATTTGTATATTTCTAATGTCTAATGATGTTGAGCATCTTTTCATGTTCTTATTTGTCATTTATATATGGTTTTCTGTGAAATATCTGGTCATTTCATTCTCTCATTTTTCTAGTTAGATTCCTTTTTACTGTTGAGATTTCAATGTTTCATATATATATATATATATATATATATATATATATATATATATATATATATATATATATATATATACATCATTGAATATATATATATATATATTCCAGTTACTATTCCTTTGTTAGATATGTATTTTAGAATATTTCTCCCCCAATATGCATTATGTAGCTTCTCTTTTCATACTCTTAACTTAGTCTTACACATAACAAAAATTTTAATTTTGATAAATTTATATGTATTTTTCTTTTTTCAGTTGTACATTTTTTCAAATCTAAAAGCTTTTTGTCCAAGCATAGATCTAGAAGATGTTCTTCTACATTTAATTTTTTATAAATGTTTTAGGTTTATGGTTTACATTTATGTCTATAATTTATTTTAAGTTAATTTTTGTATAAGAAATTAGGTTTATCTTGAAATTTATGTTTTGTCTATCAGTGTACAATTGCTTAAGCAACATGTGTTAAATAGGATCTCTTTTCTCCATTGAATTGCTATTACAACTTTGTCAAAAATCATTTGGGCATATTTGTGTGGGTCTATTTCTGCATTCTCTATTCTGTTCCATTGATCTCTGCAAATATTACACTTCATGATTACCTTAGATATACACTAAGGTTTAATATCAGGTAATATGATTCTTATCACTTTATTCTTCTTTGTCAAAATTGTTTTAGCTATTCTAGGGCCAGTCATTTTCCATATAAATTTCAGAATAAGCTTGTCAAAGCCTACAAAAAAAAAAAAAACAACTTGCTAAAATTTGGATAGGAATTGCATTAAATCTATGAATTGAAGATTTATAGTTTTTGGTTTATAGTTTTATATCTTGCATTATTCATATAAATATTTCCACTATTCTAAAATTGCCTTTGCATGGGATTTGAACAAAATCATTCACTTATTCTCATGGTTACAAGAAATGAGATTTTCTTTATTTTAGGAGTTTCCTACCTGCAGAGTGGGGGCAGGGGTGTCAACAATGTTAGCATTGCTGTAGGCATTGTTCTAGAGCTCTTTCTATTATCATGACAAAGCAATAAATATATGACTTCTTAGTTTAACTATCTCTCCAGTATTTTCTATGCTATTACTCCTGAATTTTAAACTCTTATTTTCTTAATCATTAATTTTCTCTAATCCTAGCTTCCCTCTCTTGCTCAAGATGGATTGTACTTCCAATTATTCCTCTCTAGTAGTTGCTACTTTAGTAAGGATCTTCTACTTTGTATTAGAATCCTGACAGCACTAGTCAACACATGACACTCTGTCTTCTTCTACCTTCCTTGAAAACATTATACATTGATGATTTAAAACACTTCTCAGTTTTGCCTTTTATTCTTAGATGTACCCACCATGTAATTCCATGTGGAGAGCCCTATTATTTGACATGAATACATTTTGATTGTTTCCTGATTCCTTAGCTCTCACAATCACTATTGGCTTTGTCAGAAATCTCAAAGAATCTATAAAAATGCATATTAAAATAGTTTATTGTTTTGCCAGCATAAAAGATAAATATAAAATTATTTTATTTCACAATATTAGTAACAAACAACTAAAAGGTGAAATTAAGAAATAATACTCTGCATACGAATGATAAAATCTACATAAATAGTAAAAAATCTGTATAAGGTATAAATCTAACAAAGTATATAACATTTATATTCTGAGAACTATAAGAAATAAAAAAGAGTAAAGTAAATAGAACAATATGCCATATCTAATCATCAGAAGACAAAGAGTAAGAAAATAAAAGGAGCAACTCACACCACCAGTTTGCTGACTTACTCCCTCCATATGTTTTTGTTATATCTTCTTGATGAATTGACCCTTTTATCAATATAGAATTTCATTCTTTCTTTCTTATACTTTATTTTAATTTAAAGTCAATTTTGTCTGACATGTAGTAATGTCAGACAATATAACCACTACAGGTGTCTTTTGCTTACATTTTATTTGAATATATTTTCTGTCCTTTTATGTTTATCCTCTTTGTGTGTTTAAGTCTAAATGGAATCTCTTGTACATTGTCGGATTCTTTTTTTTTTTTTTAATCCATTCTGCAATCTCTACCTTTTGATTGAAAAGTTTAATCTATTTATTTACAGTAATTATTGATAAGAAAGAATAAGTTTACTTCATGTATTTTTGTTTCCTCTACGTCTTTGATCTTTTTTTCTCAATTCCACCACACATTTCTTTTTATTATATATTTTTTAATGCGTCATTTAAAATACTGTCTAATTTCCATTTCCTGTGCATTTTTACTTATTTTATTAGTGATAACCCTGGGGATTACAATGAATAATTCAAATATACAACAATATAGTTTGAATTACTACTATCTCAGATTTAATAATATGGAAAACTCTACCATACACATTTCCACCTCCTTTTAAAGTTATTTTGAAAAATTATATTTTTATTCATTTTGTACCATTAACAGATTTATAATTATTGTTTTATGTATTTGTGTTTTAAATTATATGGAAACAAATTTTAAATAGTACTTATAAACCAATACAATAAACCAATAAAAATACAATAATGCTGACTTTTACATTTAACTATGCAGTTACCTTTCCTAGTGTTCTTTATTCCTTTGTATGGGTTGTAGTTAATTTCTAGTGACCTTTCATATTTGTCTGTATGGTTCCATTAATCAATTCTTGTTGGATAGCTTCACTAGCAACAAACTCTGAGATTTTTACTTATCTAGGGATGTCTTAATTTTTTCTTCATTTTTTGTAGTATAGTTTTGCCAGATATAAAATTCTTGGTTGACAGTTTTCTTCTTTCATTACTTTTGATTTTTCATCCTACTGTCTTCTGACTTCCATGATTTCTGATAAGTAATCAGCCATTGCTCTTTCTTTGAAGAACCCTTATATGTTAGGAGTCATTTCTATCTTGCTGCTTTCAAGATTCTCTCTTTGTCTTTCTACAATTTGATTATAATATGCCTTCCCTGTAAATCTCAGAGTTTATCCTTCTTGGAGTTTGTTGAGCTTCTTGGATGTATGGATTCCTACTTTTCATTAAATTTGGGAACTATATGCCATAATCTTCAAATAATTTTAGGCCCCCCTCTCTCTTCTATCTTTCTGGGAACTCCCTTTATGTTAATGTTTGTATTTTTTTTTGATGTCCCACAAGTCTCTTAGATTCTACGTTTGTTCATTATTTTTCTCTCTTATCCTCAGATTGGATGATCTTAATTAATCTATCTTTATGTTTGCTGATTCTTTGTCCTGGCTGCTCAAATCTACTATCAGACACCTCTCATAAATTTTACATTTCAGTTTTTTACTTTTCAGCTTCAGAATTTCTATTTAGTTCTTATTTATAATTTCCATTTCTTTATTGATATACTCCTTATAAAAAGACATTGTTTTCCTGCTTTCCTTTAGTTATTTGGTTGTGATTTTCTATTGCTCTTAAATCATATTTAGGATAATTGATTAAAGTCTTTGTCTAGTAAGTCTAAGTGTCAGGGACAGTTTATATTAATTCATTTTTTTTTCCTGTAACTGGCCCACATTTTCTCTTTTCTTTGCATTCCTTGTAATTTTGTGTTGAATATTGGATATTTTGAACATAGGAAAGTGGTAAGTTTAGCAATCCAATTCTCCCCATCCCCAGCCTTTTTGTTGCTGTTTCTTGTGGGTTATAATTGTTTGCTTCATGACTTTTTTAAACTAATTTGGCAAAGACTGTATTCTTTGTCATTTGTTGTCACTAAAGTCTCAGTTCTATTTGCTTCATGGCCAGCTAGTCATTTGAAGAAGTTTGCTTAAATACCTGGAGCCAATACAACAACAACAATAACAGCAACAACAAATCTTTCCCATTCTTTGAAGATTGACTCCGTGTTGGGACACTCCATTAATCCTTACCCAAGCTGTTTGCAACTCTGTCTTTGCATTTACTCCGTGTTTGTGTGGGTTCTGAAAATCAGCCAAAAGTGAAAATGTACGGTCTTTTGGGATCTTTTCTGAGTATGTGTCCAACAATTGTGTATGTGCATGCCCTTCTTGATTCATAGGGGGTTATTGCCATTTTAACAATATTAAGTCTTCCAATCCATAAACATGGACTCTTTTTGCACATTTGGATCTTCTTTCATTCATTTAGATAATTTTTTTTAGTTTTCAGTGTATAAATTTTGCATTTATTTTGCTAAAATAATTTCTAAATATTTTACCCTGTTTGGCATTAGTGTAAATGGAATTGTTTCTTATTTTCATTTTGATTGGTTATTGACAATGTATAGAATTGGAACAGATTTTTGTATATATTGATCTTATAACTTTTAACCTTGCTAAATTTGTTCATTAGTTTTAATAGATTATCTTGTAGATTCCTTTGGAATTCTATATAGAAAATCACAGCATGTGTAAATGGTGATACTTTTACTACTTTCAATCTATACACATTTTTTCTTTGACTTATTGCCATAATTAGAAACTATAGGACAATCTTGAATACAAGCGCTGAGAGTGCAAAACCTGTTTTGTTATTGATCTTAGTGGAAAAGCATCAAAATTTTGCCATTACAAATAAATGTTGGCTTCAGATATTTTCATATATGTCCTTTTCCAGGTTAAGGCATTTCCCTTCTATTTCTAGTTTGGTGAGTGTTTTTATTATGAAATAGTATTGCATTTTGCCAAATTCTTTGTTTTTGTGCATGTTTTCTTCTTGTTCTATATCAAGATGATTATGGATCATTTTTGTTTTCTTATTCCATTTGATTGTTATTCTATTACTGTGATGTATCACACTGATTAATTTTTGTATGTTGAATCTACTTTACTTTTCTGGGATAAATCCCTCTATGTCATGTTGAACTTCATTTTTATATGTTGATACATTCAGTAAGCTCATATTTTGTTTAGAATATTTGTATCTATGTTCATAAGAGATACTGGTTGAAAGTCTTTTTTTTTTTAATAAAGTTTTTGGATTTAGTATCAGGTGATACTGATCTCATACATTCAGTTGAAAAGTTTCCCAGCCTCTTCCATTTCTAAAAGATATTGTGAAGGATTTATTTCAATTCCACTTTAAATATTTGATAGAATTCATGAAGCTTTCTCTTACTGGGCTTTACTTAGTAGAAAAAATTATTTTCTTACTCTCTCATTCTCTTTACTGAATATAGCTATTCAGACTTTCTATTTCTTATTTAGTCAATGTAATTTAACTTTTTCTTTCTAACAATTTGTCCACTTCACCTAGGTAAGCTAATTAGTTGCATACAGATTATTTCTTTATAGAATTCCCTTGTTACACATTTTATTTTGTAAGTTCAGTAGTATTACCTCATCTTTCATTTCTCATTTAATAATTAAATTTTCCTTTCACTCCTGATCATCTAATTAAAGTACTGTGAGTTTTGTTATTATGTTCAAATAACCTATTTTTATTAATTATTTCTGTTGTTTTCCTACCTGCCTTTTATTTCCATTTTAGTATTTATTATTTTTTATGCTTTATTTGGATTTAATTTGCTCTGTTTTTCTAGTTTCTTAATAGAAGGTCAGTTTATTGATTTGATGTTTCTTCTTTTTATGATGGTATCTATATCTGTACATTATTTGTTAAAGCATTACTTTAGCTGCATCCCCTTTTTGGATTTGTGTTTTAATTTCATTAATTTCAAAGTATTTTCTAATTTACCTTGTGATTTATTTTTTACCTATTCATTATTTAAAAGTATATTGTTGGACTTTCAAGATGGTGGAGGAGTAAGAAGTGGAGATCAACTTCCTCCCCACAAATACATCAGAAATACATCTACATGTGGAACAACTCCTACAGAACACCTACTGAATGGTGGCAGAAGACCAGAGACTTCCCAAAAGGCAAGAAACTCCCCATGTACATGGGTAGAACAAAAGAAAAAAGAAAAAAACAGAGACAAAAGAAAAGGGACAGGACCTGCACCTCTAGGAGGGAGCTGTGAAGGAGGAAAAGTTTCCACACACTACGAAGCCCATTCACTGGTGGAGACACGGGGTGACAGGGGGAAGCTTTGGACCCACGGAGGAGAGTGCAGAAATAGGGGTGTAGAGGGCAAAGCAGAGAGACTCCCACACACAGGATCGGTGCTGACCGGCACTCACCAGCCTGAGAGCTTTGTCTGCTCACCCACTGGGGCATGTGAGGGCTGACAGTTGAGGCTTCAGGTTCGGAGGTCAGATGCCAGGGAGAGGACTGGGGTTGGCTCCATGAACAGAGCCAGAAGGGGGCTAGTGCACCAGAGATAGGCGGGAGGGAGTCTGGAAAAAAATCTGGACCAGCCTAAGAGACAAGAGACCATTGTTTTGGGGTACACAAGGAGAGGGGATTCAGAGCACCACTTAAATGAGATCCAAGGACAACATAAGCCATGGCTATCAGCACGGACACCAGAGATGGGCATGAAACGCTAAGGCTGCTGCTGCAGCCACCAAGAAGCCTGTGTGCAAGCACAGGTCACTATCCACACCACACCTCCCGGGAGCCTGTGTAGCCCACCACTGCCAGGATCCCTTGATCCAGGGACAACTTCCCTGGGACAACACACGGTGCACCACAGGCTGTTGCAATGTCAGGCCGGCCTCTGCCACTGCAGGCTCACCCCACATTCCGTAACCCACACTGCCCCCAGCCTGAGTGAGCCAGAGAAGCATATCACCTGCTACTTTAACCCTGTCCTGTCTGGGCAAGGAACAGATGCCCTCAGGTGACCTACATGAAGTGGTGGGGCCATATCCAAAGCTTAACACCAGGAGCTATGGGAAAAAAGAATAGAAAGGGAAATATCTCCCAGCAGCCTCAGGTGTAGTGCATTAAATCTCCACAATCAACTTGATGTACCCAGCATCTCTGGAATACCTGAAGAGACAAAGAATCATCCCAAAATTGAGGCGGTGGGCTCTGGGAGCAACTGTAGACTTGAGGTGTGATTTCTGCATCTAATTTGTATCTGGTTTTATGTTTATCTTTGTTTAGTATTTAAAGATTGTTATTATTGGTAGATTGGTTTATTGATTCAGTTGCTATCTTTTCTTTATGTATATAGATATATATATTTTTTTCCTTTTTCTCTTTTTGTGAAGGTGTACGTGTATGCTTCTTTGTGTGATTTTGTCTGTATAGGTTTGCTTTTACCATTTGTCCTAGCGTTCTGTCTGTCCATTATTTATTTATTTTTTTTAGTATAGTTTTTAGTTCTTGTTATCAATGGTGGATTTGTTTTTTGGTTAGGTTGCTCTATTCTTTCTTTCTTTTTTTAAATTACTTTTAAATTTTCTTTATTTTTAATAAATTTTATTTTAATAACTTTATTTTATTTTATTTTTCTTTCTTTTTAAATTTTTCTCATTTTTCTTCTCAGCCCTGTCTGGCTGTCAGGGTCCTCATGCTCTGGCCAGGTGTCAGGCCTGTGCCTCTGAGGTGGGAGAGCCGAGTTCAGCACATTGGTCCACCAGAGACATCCCAGCTCCATAAAATGTCAAATGGTGAAAGGCCTCCCAGAGATCTCCATCTCAATGCTAAGACCCAGCTCCAGTCATTAACCAGGAAGCTACAGTGCTGGACACCTTATGTCAAACAACCAGCAAGACAGCAACACAACCCCACCCATTAGCAGAGAGGCTGCCTAAAATCATAATAAGGTCACAGACACCTCAAAACACACGAATGTACGTGGACCTGCCCACCAGAAAGACAAGATCCACCCTCATCCACCAGAACACAGGCACCAGTCCACTTCACCAGGAATCTACACAGCCCAGTGAACCAATATTAGCCACTGGGGGCAGACAAAAGAACAACAGGAAGTAAGAACCTGCAGACTGAGAAAAGGAGACACCAAACACAGTACGTTAAGCAAAATGAGAAGACAGAGAAGCACACAGAAGATGAAGGGGCAAGGTAAAAACCCAAACAAAGGAAGAGGTAATAGGCAGTCTACCTGAAAAAGAATTCAGAGTAATGATAGCAAAGATGATCCAAAATCTTGGAAATAGAATGGAGAAAATACAAGAAACGTTTAACAAGGACCTAGAAGAACAAAAGAGCAAACAAACAATGATTGACAACACAAAAATAAAATTAAAAATTCTCAAGAAGGTATCAATAGCAGAATAACTGAGGCAGAAGAACGGAAAAGTGACCTGGAACACAAAATAGTGGAAATAACTACTGCAGAGAAGAAAAAAGAATGAAAAGAATTGAGGACATTCTCAGAGATCTCTGGGACAATATTAAACGCACCAACATTCAAATTATTGGGTTCCCAGAAGAAGAAGAGAAAAAGAAAGGGACTGAGAAAATATTTGAAGAGATTATAGTTGAAAACTAACTTAATAAGGGAAAGGAAATAGTCAATCAAGTCCAGGAAGTGCAGAGAGTCCTATACAGAATAAATCCAAGGAGAAACACACAAAGACACATATTAATCAAACTATCAAAAATTAAAAACAAAGAACAAATATTCAAAGCAGCAAGGGGAAACAACAAATAATATACAAGGGAATCCCCATAAGGTTAACAGCTGATCTCTCAGCAGAAACTCTGCAAGCCAGAAGGGAGTGACAGGACATATTTAAAGTGATAAAAGGGAAAAACTTACAACCAAGATTACTATACACAGCAAGGATCTCATTCAGATTCGATGGAGAAATGAAAACCTTTACAGATAAGCAAAAGCTAAGAGAAGTCAGCACCACCAAACCAGCATTACAGCAAATGCTAAACGAACTTTTCTAGGCAGGAAACACAAGAGAAGGAAAAGACCTACATTAACAAACCCAAAACAATTAAGAAAATACTAATAGGAACATACATATCGATAACCACCTTAAATGTAAATGGATTAAATGCTCCAACCAAAAGACATAGACTGGCTGAATGGATACAAAAACAAGACCCATATATATGCTGTCCACAAGAGACCCACTTCAGACCTAGGGACACATACAGACTGAAAGTGAGGGGATGGAAAAAGATATTCCATGCAAATGGACATTAAAAGAAAGCTGGAGTAGCAATACTTATATCAGAAAAAGTAGACTTTAAAATAAAGACTATTAAAGAGACAAAGAAGGACACTGCATAGTTATCAAAGGATCAACCCAAGAAAAAGATATAACAATTGTAAATATTTAGGCACCCAACATAGGAGTACCTCAAGTTATAAGGCAAATGCTAACAGAAATAAAATGAGGAATCGACAGTAACACAGTCATACTAGGGGGCCTTAACAGCCCACTTTCACCAATAGACAGATCATCCAAAATGCAAATAAATAAAGAAACAATTTTAAATGATACATTAAACAAGACAGACAATTGATATTTATAGGACATTGCATCGAAAAACAACAGAATACACTTTCTTCTCAAGTGCTCATGGAACATTCTCCAGCATAGATCATATGTTGGGTCACAAATCAAGCCTTGGTAAATTTAAGAAAACTGAAATTGTATCAAGTATCTTTTCTGAACACAACGCTATAAGAATAGATATCAAATACAGGAAAAAATCTGTAAAAAATACTAATGCATGCTAAACAATACACTACTAAATAACGAAGAGAACACTGAAGAAATCAAAGAGGAAATCAGAAAATACCTAGAAACAATCGACAATGAAAACATGATGATCTAAAACCTATGGGATGCAGCAGAAGAAATTCTAAGAGGGAAGTTTAGAGCAGTACAATCCACCTCAAGAAACAAGAAACATCTCAAATAAACAACCTAACCTTACACCTAAGGCAATTGGAGAAAGAAGAACAGAAAAACCCCAAAGTTAGTAGAAGGAAAGAAATCATGAAGTTCAGATCAGAAATAAATGAAAAAGCAATGAAGAAAACAATAGCAAAGATCAATACAACTAAAAACTGGTTCTTGAGAAGATAAACAAAATTGATAAAACATTAGCCAGACTCATCAGGCAAAAAAGGGAGAAGACTCAAATTAACAGAAAGAGAAATGAAAAAGGAGAAGTAACTACTGACATTGCAGAAATACAAAGGACCATGAGAGATTACTACAAGCACCTATATACCAATAAAATGGGCAACATGGGAGAAATGCACAAATTCTTAGAAAAGTACAACCTTCTGAGACTGAACCAGGAAGAAATAGAAAATATAAACAGACCAATCACAAGCACTGAAAATGAGACTGTGGTTTAAAATCTTCCAACAAACAAAAGCCCAAGATCATATGGCTTTACAGGTGAATTCTATCAAACATTTACAGAAGAGCTAACACGTATCCTTCTCAAACTCTTCCAAAATATTGCAGAAGAAGGAACACTCTCAAGCTCATTCTATGAGGCCACCATCACCCTGATACAAAAACCACACAAAGATGTCATAAAGAAAGAAAACTATAGGCCTATATCACTGATGAACATAGATGCGAAAATACTAGTAAACAGAACCCAGTAGCACATTAAAATGATCGTACACCATGATCAAGTGGGGTTCATCCCAGGAATGCAAGAATTTTTCAATATATGCAACTCAATTAGTGTGATACACCATATTAACAAATTGAAGAACAAAAACCATTTGATCATCTCAATAGAGGCAGAAAAAACTTTTGACAAAATTCAACACCCAGTCATGATAAAAACGCTCCAGAAAGTAGGCATAGAGGGAAATTATCTCAGCATAATAAAGGCCATATATGACAAACCCACAGCCAACATCGTTCTCAATGGTGAAAAACTGAAACGATTTCCTCTAAGAGCAGGAACAAGACAAGGTTGTCCACTCGCACCACTATTATTCAACATAGTTTTGGAAGTTTTAGCCACAGCAGTAAGAGAAGAAAAGGAGATAAAACATATCCAAATCAGAAAAGAAGAAATAAAGCTGTCACTGTTTGCAGATGGCATGATACTATACATAGAGAATGCTAAACATGCTACCAGAAAACAACTATAGCTAATCAATGAATTTGGTAAAGTAGCAGGATACAAAATTAATGCACAGAAATCTCTTGAATTCCTATGCACTAATGATGAAAAGTCTGAAAGAGAAATTAAGAAACACTCTCATTTACCATTGCAACAAAAAGAATAAAATACCTAAGAATAATAAACCTACCAAAGGATATGAAAGGTCTGTATGCAGAACACTATAAGACACTGATGAAAGGAATTAAAAATGATACAAACAGATGGAGAGATGTACCATGTTCTTGTATTGGAAGAATCAACATTGTGAAAATGACTATACTACCCAAAGCAATCTACAGACTCAGTGCAATCCCTATCAAATTACCAATGGCATTTTTCACAGAATGAGAACAAAAAACTTCACAATTTGTATGGAAATACAAAAGACCCTGAACAGACAAAGCAATCTTGAGAAAGAAAATTGGAGGTGGTGGAATCAGGTCTCCAGACTTCAGACTATACTACAAAGCTACATTAATCCAGACAGTATGGTAGTAGCACAAAAACAGAAATATAGATCAATGAAACAGGATAGAAAGCTCAGAGATAAACCCATGCACATATGGTCACCTTATCTTTGATAAAGGAGGCAAGAATGTACAATGGAGAAAAGAAAGCCTCTTCAGTAAGTGGTGCTGGGAAATCTGGACAGCTACATGTAAAAGAATGAGATTAAATCACTCCCTAACAACATACACAAAAATAAACTCAAAATGGATTAAAGACCTAAGTGTAAGGCCAGACACTATAAAACTCTTAGAGCAAAACATAGGCAGCACACTCTATGACATAAATCACAGAAGATTCTTTTTGACCCACCTCCTAGAGAAATGGAAATAAAAACAAAAATAAACAAATGGGACCTAATGAAATTTAAAATCTTTTCACAGCAGAGGAAAACTTAAACAAGATGAAAAGACAACACTCGAAATGGGAGAAAATATTTGCAAATGTAGCTACTGACAAATGATTAATCTCCAAAATTTACAAGCAGCCCATGCAGCTCAATATCAAAAAAACAAACAACCCAATCAAAAAATGGGCAGAAGACCTAAGTAGACATTTCTCCAAAGGAGATATACAATTGCCAACAAACACATGAAAGAATTCTCAACATCACTAATAATTAAAGAAATGTAACTCAAAGCTACAATGAGGTATCACCTCACACTGTTCAGAATGGCCATCATCAAAATATCTACAAACAATAAATGCTTGAGAGGGTGTGGAGAACATGGAACCTTCTTGCACTGTTGGTGGGAATGTAAACTGATACAGCCACTTCGGAGGACAGTATGGAGGTTCCATAAGAAACTAAAAATAGAACAACCATATGACCCAGCATTCCCAGTACTGGGCATATACCGTGAGAAAACCATAATTCAAAAAGTGTCATGTACCACAATTTTCATTGCAGCACTATTTACGATAGCCAGGACACGGAAGCAACCTAAGTGTCCATCGACAGATGAATGGATAAAGAAGATGTGACACATATACACAATGGAATATTACTCAGCCATAAATAGAAATGAAATTGAGTTTTTTTGTAGTAAGGTGGATGGAACTATGGAACTATAGTCTGTCATACAGAGTGAAGTAAGTCAGAAAGAGAAAAAGAAATTCCATATGCTAACACATATATATGGAACCAAAAAAAAAAAAAAAAAAAAGGTTCTGAGGAACCGAGGTACAGGACAGGTATAAAGAAGCAGACATAGAGAATGGACTTGAGGACACTGGGAATGGGAAAGGTAAGCTGGGACGAAGTGAGAGAGTGGAATGGACATATATACACTACGAAATGTCAAATAGATAGCTAGTGAGAAGCAGCTGCATAGCACAGGTATATCAGCTCAGTGCTTTGTTACTACCTAGAGGGGTGGGATAGGGAGGATGAGAGGGAGATGCAAGAGGGAGGAGATATGGGGATATATGTATAAGTATAGCTGATTCACTTTATTATAAAGCAGAAACTAACACACCATTGTAAAACAATTATACTCCAATAAAGATGATAAAAAATAAATAAGTAAAATAAAACATATTGTCTAAGTTCCACATAATTGTGAAATTTCTAATATCTATTGACTGCTTTACTTCTTTATAAATGGAATATAATTTCTTGTTTGTTTGAATGTCTTGTGTTTTTTGTTGAAGTTTAGACATTTTAAATAATATAAAGTGACAGCTCTAGAAATCTGATTTCCCCTCTTTCCAGGATTATTTAAAAATGTTGTTCTTAACAGTGTTTGGGGGTTTTTGTTATTTGCTTCTTTGTGCTGAGTTTAATAATCTAATGCTGAAATGTCTGTATTCTTTTCTTGCATGTGGTCAATGAAGTCTCTGCTCAATTAGCTTAGTCATCATCTCATGACTGTACATAGATTTTCTTAAACGCCTAGAACTAATAAGTTATCCAGTCTGTGTGCATGTTGAGTCACACTCAGCCAGTCAGTTGACAAATCTATCTAAGCCTTCACTTCCTAATTTTGCAGATCCTAAAAGGCCAGGCCAAAAAGAGGGTTTAAGGACTTTTGCCTATTTTTCTGAGCATACACTCAGCCCTACTCATGAAAGTAGCCTCCTGGATTCCCAGGAATATGTCAGAGCTTATCAAAGTCCCTATGAATGACACATTTCCCAGTTTTTGTTTTTAAGCTTTTTGTCAGTCTATTGTTTACTCCAACTCTTATCAAAATCTTAGACAGCTGCAATCTTAAAAATTGCCTTTAATTTTCTGACAAACAACTTTGGGGAATAGACTTTTTACATTAGGTTAATTCCAAGTACAGTCAAATTAAAAAATAAAAGTTTTGAGAATGGTTTCTACCAGGGAACCACCAGACAGTTTAAATAATGACAGTTCTCTGGAAGTAGACGTTATATGAGCTCCATCTGTGTTATGTCTTTCTGATGACTGTCAGGCTATTGGCTTTCAGCTTGATTTTGGGCTGATGATTTTCAATGTTACTGCAGATCTGAAGCAGAGGAGATGTAAACAGGGCTAGTTAAAATGACACAAAACTCACTGCTTTACATAAGATTCAGATATTCACTCCTTGGATTATTGCAAGAATTTAGTTAATTTCTAGAGTTCTGAGAAAGTTGATTTTGACAATTTTTGCATTGTTCTCATTGTTTTTATGGAAGAGCAGATTTTTGCAGATTCTTAATCTGCCATTACCTCTGATATTCCTCCATTTGAAATTTATTATACTATTTTTGTAGTGTCTGGTAAGCTCTTAATATATTGTTCCATACAGTTATCCAATTGACTCAGCTGTACACATTAGACAGGTTATTATTTGCTTAAGCACTGTAGTTCCACCTTTACCATAAACCAACAGTATTTGTGGCCATTTATCTATCTTTACACCTATAATACAGTTGACCCTTCAAAAACATAGGTTTGAACTGCATAGGTTCACTTATATGTGGATTTTTTTCAATAAATACATACCACAGTATTATAACATCTGCAACTGGTTGAATCCACAGATACAAAATTTCAGATATGAAGGACTTACTGTAAATTTATACATGGATTTTTGACTGCTTGGAGGGTTGGGGCCCCTAACCCCTACATTGTTCAAGTGTCAACTGTACCATATTTTACTTATTGTACATTTATAATAATACATTATTTCTGTTAGACTAACTCTTTTGGTTTTGCTTCCCTTCTCTAATATGTATGTATATGGGAGACTTCATAGAAAAATTAAAAACCCAAAAGCAGTGAGACCTAAATGCTTACATACTAGGTTGAACGAAGAGTAGTAACTGCAAAAAGTAACTAAAATATATGGGGAGATTAAATGAATATAAGTGTTATTTTAACAAGGTTTGTTTGTACAGATTCTTTTTGACCTCTGCTCCCTACCTCTAGTGTTAAAGAATGTTTTTGTTTTTGTTTTTTTTACTAAAGTTGCAGGTAGGGCATCTGTTACATAAAATTTTTATCTTCTGTATTCATCAGGAAAAGGGGAAGTCAGAATGCTTTCCTTGTAACTGTTTTTCTAGTGCTTTTAACTCAAAATAGTCAATATGTCAAATGAACATATTTTGGGATGGTATGTTCTGAACCCCTTCAGTATTCACATATTTTAATTTTCTAAAGTATTATCAGTTTGCACTTCCACTATAACTGTATGAGAGTCTGCTCTGCATTCTCATTGGCAGTTGATGTTGTCTTTCATTTCTGTTCTGATAATTCTTATGTGTGTATATTTGATTGATTTTCTTATGGTAATCTGTCTTATGTCAACTTAATATTATCAGGCCCAGCCAGAGACTCTAAGAAGATAGAAAAATGTTCCCCTATAGTTCCTTCTAAAACTAAATTATATGACACACAAGAAATCTACCCCTACTATACACTAAAGAGAAATACAGATATATGCTCACTAAAATAAACTTCTAATAAGTTTCATTGAAGCACTATTCATATTACTCCAAACTGGAATCAACTCAAATTTCCATCAATGATAGAAAGGATAAATTGCTTTTGATGTGTTAAAACTACAAGATATTTAAATGAGAATATGGTATTTGGCATTTAAATGAAAAAAAAAAAAAGTATTTCTACATAAAACAATATAGGTCAATCTCACAATCATAATATTGACCAAATGATTTCAGAAACAAAATAATAGTCTAGTATGATTCTACTTCTACACATTTTATAAACATAAAAACCTCACTGGTTTGTTTCAAAATTTAATGAAGAAATAACACAGTAACAGAACTAGACAGGGAACACTTCCAGAGTTGTTCCATGAGTCCACAAAAGCCTTGATACATAATCTGAAATGAATATTATAACAATGAAAAATTATAGAGTAATATATTTTATGAATATAGATACAAACTCCTAAACAGATTATTAGCAAAGTGAATTCAGCAATATGCAAAAATGTAGACATAATATATTAGACCCATGCTGAGCTTTTATTTTTGGAAATTTAATTTAATTTAAAATTAGAAAATCAATAAAATTCACCAAATTAACAAAGGTAAAGAATATTATTATCTCAATATATGAAGAAAAAACACTTGCTAATATTTACCAGCAATTCATGATAAAAAATCTCAACAAGCAGAATAAAGTGCTATTTCTATTTTAAATATTATCTATAATAAAGCAGCAATTATCATATTTAATGATATAATATTAAAACTTTTTATATAGAAAAAGTCTATCTGGAGACTAAATTACTTAGATTCTATATCAGGGGGCCCAAAACCACCTTCAGGGCCCATGTTTCACTAAAAGGACTCACAGGACTCAGAAAACCTTATATTCTCAGATTTGTTATTTATATAAATTTATAATTTATATAATTTAATTTATACAAATGATATACATTGAAATCAGCAAAGGGAAAAGGCACATGAGGCAAAATCCAGGAGAAACCAAGAACTAGCTTACAGGTATCCCCTGACAGTGGAGTCACACAGGGATGCACTTAATTCTCTCGGCAATGATATCTGATGTGTGTGAAATGTTTCCAAAATGAGTGGCTCACCTAAGTCTTGGATTCCTGTGTTCTTACTGGGAATCAGTCAGGCATGCAACACTCACATAACTAACCTCAGCTACTCAGAATCAAACCCTGCCTAGAGCAAAACAGGCTTTCACTATAAATAACATTGTCATTATAAACTTATCTTGACAAACTGGTACAGCATGGCTGAAAACCTCAGGCATAGAAAGACATTCATTGGCAGAACAGTACAAGGACTCAGAAGTTAAGTTATCTCCCAAAAGCCAGCCAAGGGTCTATCCTTAAAACAAGACTTTCTTTTGAATCTGCAGATTTTGAGTAACCCAGACCTGCTGAATTAACTCTTTCCTTCCCCCTTAACTTATATTTATAACTTATATTTAAGATTTAATATACACTTATAATTTATATTAAAATTTAACATATTTGTATATGATGTGGTTACAATGGCTTCTCAGATGTACATTCCAATCTGGGTTGAAACCATTCAACACCAATACAGTTCCTTAAAATAATAAATAAAAAGGCAAACATTCTCATGTTCCTTCTGATAATGTCATTGTGGTGACTAACAATTTAGTAGAATCATTCTTCTGAACTTTGTCACATGCATTTACTTAATCATGGGGTAAACAGAAAGTTATTGTTCCTTTCATTTTCATGATTAATTATAGTTTGAAGTTATAGTCTTACCTTCTTGATTCAAGATGTAGTTCTAGAGATTAAATCAGTCAAGACTCTAATGTGATAGTTAAGAGTGCAGTCTCTTGAGGCAAAGTAAATATGTTCAAATATTGGCTCCAAAAATTACTTTATGCAATATTTTCAGCTTGAATAACCTCTCTGTGTCTGTTTATTTCTAAATTGGATATGATAATAAGAATCTTCCTGAGGTTGTTTTGAGAATTAAATGATATACATTTGTAATGCTTAGCTTAGTGCTTAGCACATAGAAAGTCCTGAAGATACATTTGTTATTTTTTGGACAGAAATGTAATCAGAATTTTACAGCATAGATCACTGAATATACTAGATAAAACCATTTTTAAATCTATTTAGAATCATTTAGTTAAACACATCTTTGGGAAGATGACACTCAAAAATAACGCAATTTGAAACAAGTCAGAATTCAATGTTAACATGTATGTTTATGTGTATTACTGTGTTCACAGTTTGTTAAACTTTTTCTTACGTGGCTATTTAAATCCTAACAAGCATGCTTCTATGTTACATATGCAAAAATAAGGCATTTAACACTAAATATATAAGTTATGGCAGCATTTTATTTTCCAGATATAAAAAAGATGAATAAACAACAGAGAAATAAATATGCACTTAAGAAATGTTAGATACTCTGAAGATTCTAAATTTAAAATCTACTATATAAACTACATGTATAACAACGTGCATTTTGTTAAATAAATTCTAGGAATGACACTTTTTAGCTGCAGAATATAGTTTTACTTATTAGTGCTAATAGAGTGGCTCAACACTGTAGTGTGATAATGAGTTCAACTAAATCTATTCCAAAGATATAAAGATAGATCTTAAGGGTGGATATCAGGGAGAGAGAAAGAGTGGACCTGGAACATAAAATGTAGCAGTTTGGTACTATATTCAGTTGTTAAATGTCAGAATCACTATTGAATTAAATCCAGCAGTGAATAAATTCAAATGCCTACTTATCGTAGGTTGAATAATTATTAATACAAAAAATATGAATTATCTTAATGTTTATCTGTTCTCATCTAAATCATTGTTCAATTAGTTAACTGATAATTTTAGGGGTCAGATTTTCTATTATCGTGATTTGTCTTTTAGATAAAAGTACATTGGAACTTCAAAAGTTGAATTGTTGAAAACAACTTATGCTCTTTGTATTTTTCGATCTTTAGTATCTTTTGTTTTCTCTGTAGAGATCCAACAATGGCAGAACACATGCTATACAACATAACTTCTACAGAGGTTGTCCTAGTATACTATTGTTAGTACTCATGAATTTTCCTTTCTTCATTTGCTCCATCTGATTTTACTGATTATATATATATATATATATATATATATATATATATATATGCAAATGGATGTTCAAAATCTAAACTAAGGCAAAAGAGGTTAATATATGATTATGGCAGCATTTCACAAAGGCTGAAGACCACCTGTATTGTGATTGTCCCAGGTGCTGTTCAACATAAATATTCCTAGGTTTTGCCCCAGACTTACTACATCTGCATTTCTGGCATCTTAGACTAGGAATGTGCATTTTAAAAAGCTCCTCAGGATATTTTAATGCATATTATATATTGAGAATGACTGAATTATGTTTATTGATCTACATAAATATGTGGGGGAATTCTTATTTTCACCAAAAGCTGTCTTCCTCCTGTGTTAAAATATACTATATTAATAATACCCTCTTAAATAAATATTACTTTAGAGTTAGTTTTTTTCAAATATATTACCTCATTTATTTTCATATTAATTTTGATATTTAGATACTGATACTATCAATTAGAAAACTGAGATTTTGGGAAGATACACAATTTGGGCAGAATTACAGAGATAATATAGTAGAGCTTGGAACTGAGTTCAGCTTAATTTGAAACCAAGGATTTTGATTTTTTATTATAGCTGCCTCTGCTCTTGGACAGATTCTGTCAACTGAGAAAAAAGAAAGAAAGAACAAAACACACAGAAAGCTGCAAATAAGAAAAGAGTTTATTTGGGGTCTTAAGGACTGCAATTCAGGAGGCAGTGATTCAAGTAACACTCAAATGTACTCCCAGTGAAATATAAAAATGGTGGAGGTTTATAAAGGCAACATACAAAGACATTCCAGAAAAGTTACATAGGTTATTTTTACAGAACTACAATTGTGGCCAGCAGGCATTCAGTCACTTGTTGGTAGAAGAGATTGGTTGCCAAGCTGCGATTTCTGGGGAGTAAAGAAAATAAGTTCCTGGTGGTCTCAGGCTGACCAGGGCAAAAGTTTATATTGCATCAAGATGTGGACTTGTGTAAGTTCTGCTTCCCTAATGGCTCCTTGGCTCCATTTTAGATCCCTTTGACATAATTGACTCCATTTTGGTGTTCATAGTCCACATTTCCTCTTTTTGATCAAAATCTTTCTTTGGACAATATTGATGATAAATTATCTTATGGGGTTAGCAATCATTTGTCAATATTATTAAGTAAGAGTCCCTTGGTGCCAGGAAGGTTCATTCCTGGTGTGTCATGTCCCAAGGAAGAGGAAAAAGGAATGAGTCATGATCATAAGGGAACAGCCACATTTGAGCAATAAGGAGGTTTTCAGGAAGTAGAACTTAGGCATTGTCCAGACGTGATATAATGATGGATTCTGTCGGCTCTTCATTTGTGCTATGAATTGCACGATGTGTCCAGTTGAGCAATTCAAGCTTCTGAGCAACCATAATCTTAATATCCTAAGTAGCTGACCAACAGTGAGAAATACAGAGTGTAAATAGTTTAAAAACAACAAAGAGAGAACAAATTAAAACAATGATTAATATATAACTAGTTGCAATCTGGATCACAAAAAGGCACCAAATCCATGGGGGAGCCAGTTGAAGAAGATTTTTAGATGTCAGGGTAGAAGCATCTTTTGCAGTTTCAAATATCTCTGATAATGTCATTGGGTGGTAGGTAAACTTTCTGAGGGGCTCATCCAACAACAGACACAAAGATTTTCTATGCATATGCTGCTATGTTGATTTCTCTGAAGTTTATATCAAGTTGTCCAATTTACTATGTACAGTTTTGGAAAAAGGGAAGTTTTATTTGTCAATGATTCTAAGTCAAAAGGATGGGAGAAAAACTGAAAACATTAGTTTGGATGTTCATGGTCAGATATTGGGGGAAACTGGAAGAATTCAGGATCTAGTCCAGTTTATAGGTAAATACCAGAACCTCAAAGGAAAATAACAGCACTAGAATCTAATATTCAGAAAACGTATATTACTGAAACATAATTTTTCTTTCTAAACTCACCCTCATTTCTACCAAGTATAGCCAAATTAAAGCTAATCTGATTTCAAAATGAGTCTAGTTTCAATAAACTTGACCTGATTATTTACATAAGTGTAAGAAGAAGAGTGATTGATCATGTAGACTCTTTGAAATTTGCTTTACTGATTCTTTTCATAAGGAATCTCAGATTGAAAACTTAAAGGCCTCTAGAGCCCAGGAAAGACAAGCTAAAGCTTTGCCATCAGACTTTACCTACAATACCGATAGATTTGGGTGAATTCCCCTCTTCTTGATGTACCCAAAATATTTTGAGGTTTTCTGCACTTTTCAGGAAGTGATCTTCCTTACTCAGCTGGTTAGCAAGGTACCAGGCTGTTTTTCCAAGGGACTTTATTGTTCCATAAAGTCAATCTTAGTTTCTTAAAGCTGTCTGGTCATATCTAAGTCAATGCATGTCACTCTCAAATATGACATTCCAGTCAAAGCCTTGGTAATGTAAACAATGTCTCCAATTGTGTCACATTAAAGATTCTTATTGAGCCACTGCAAAAAACTATATTTCCATGAAAGTAAGAATGCTCACTTAGACTTTCTGAATTCTGGAGGTATCATGTAGAGCAAAAAATATAAATATTTTATCTTTGTTTATAAATGTTTATCAAATTGTTGCAAGTCATATATAGCTTAGAGAAGAGGCTTCCTTAAATCTAAAAGAGAAAAACAAAAGAACTGTCAGTGTTTAAAACAAAAATCATAAAAAAATATAATTATCCTAATTAATTCATTAAGTCCTGTGTAATGAGGACTTAATTGTGTATGAAGCCATCAGCTTCTTCATTAGAGTTTTGTAAATTCTTACCAAGTTCAATGGTATGATCTGAAAGTTTATCAGAAGCCTGTACATTAGAGTGAGTGTCAGAGTCCTTTTCATAAATATCTCTGAAGATAAAACATATTTATCAGTATCAGAGTAAAACAAAAAATTTCTGTAATGACAAAAGACTTAAAAATGTTCATTTTTTTAAGATCCGAGAGTTCATTTTAATAGAATTGACAAGGAAGTTAGGTTATTTCTGTGAAAGACAACAATGTAAGGTAATAATTAGAATTATAACTGATAACATTATACCAGAACATATCAGATTTTTTTTTAAATTTCATATAATTTTAGAGCACATATTAATAACATTTACTCATACAATATAAACTAAGAAAGTTTATTATATCTTATTTGACTATGCTTCCCATGTAATTTAATATACCAAATAATCCTAATTAATTTAATACCTCTCATTTTACCAGGAGAAACAATCTTTGAAATATTTCATGGGCCTCTGAAATATCTCATATCTCAAAGTTGTTTCTGAGTCAAAAAGATTTCATTTAGAATTTGATATTGGGAAGTTTTCAAAAAATATCAAGAAGGATTTAAAACAGTTAAATAAGATCATAGTTCACTGTGAAGCAATGCTTAGTTATCCATTTAACCAAAATGACAATTAAAGACTTCATAGGCGAGCAGAGAAGGTTGTATAATTCTGAGGAAAACTTAGATCTTTTAAATATCGAGTGGACTAGGTTTACTTAATGAAAGACCTGATAAAGACAACATAGAACATAAGTGATTATTTTGGAAAGAAACAAGAACTTTTTCTTTTTCTAGGCCAATTATTTAAAGGTTAAAAACAAACAAAAAAAGGTTTATAATCTCATTATCACTAGCAAAACAATAGGGAAAAAAGTTGTTCTTTTAACAGAGGGAAAAACAGATTCCAATGTTTCACTAGTTTACTTTTTATATTAAAACCTCTTAAATTCATTCCAATGTTATCTAGTCCTGACCACAAATAAAATTTCTTTCCAAAGATTCCTTTTTCACACATCTTCTTTTACCAAAAACATACACACTACTTTCCTTGCATACGGAGAACTTTTATGTATTTATTTACATTTTAAGTAGCTTTAATCACATATGGCAGATTTTTTAACCCATATAAACCTTTAAATTCTATTGAAAACTAAAAAGTAAGCAATAGTCAAATTTCTGTTTCTACATTGGAATTCTGTAATTTGGAACACCTATAAATACTTTTTATAATTTCTAGAGACATGTGCTTTCTCACAGAAAATTTTTCAGCATGGCACCAGGCATGTCTACTCATCGTTCCAAATATCTTTAGTTTACCTGTTAAAGGGAAGCCTGTGTTTAGCAATTGTTTCAGTATTTTATGTTATTTGGGAATGATTTGGTATCCAATGAATTTAACTTCACTCATCATTTAAATTAATTTAGCAAAACTGTCAGGGCATAAGTTATGAAAGAGATTTGGAAAATTATTTAAGTAGACATATCATAAAACAATCATTCCTAAAAAGTTCACTTAAAAACTCTTATCTCATTTACATTTATTTAATTTGTTTTTAACAACCATATTCACATTAATTACAAAAAATTTGGTAGATATTAGACAACATCAATTATCATCCTATGATAGTTTTCTGGGTAACAAGTTTAGTAACAGGGATAACATAAGCTTATTTGAGTTTTAGGAAACCTGGGTAGAATAAAAGTATTGTACTTAATGTTGACAACTCTAAAAACATGTCTCTATTAATGAAACCAACAAAATTATACTAGTTTTTTTTTCATATTCCTTTTCTTTTCTTTTTTTTTTTACATCTTTATTGGAGTATAACTGCTTTACAATGGTGTGTTAGTTTCTGCTTTATAACAAAGTGAATCAGTTATACATATACATATATCCCCATATCGCCTTGTTCTTGTGTCTCCCTCCCACCCTCCATATCCCACCACTCTAGGTGGTCAGAAAGCAACGAGCTGATGTCCCTGTGCTATGCAGCTGCTTCCCACTAGCTATCTATTTTACATTTGGTAGTATATTTAAGTCCATGCCAATCTCTCACTTTGTCCTAGTTTACCATTCCCCCTCCCTGTGTCCAAAAATCCATTCTCTATGTCTGCGTCTTTATTCCTGTCCTGCCCCAAGGTTCTTCAGAACTTTTTTTTTTTTTATAGATTCCATATATATGTGTTAGCATACTGTATTTGTTTTTCTCTTTCTGACTTACTTCACTCTGTATGACAGACTCTAGGTCTATCCACCTCACTACAAATAACTCAATTTCGTTCCTTTTTATGGTTGAGTAATATTCCATTGTATACATGTGCCACATCTTCTTTATCTATTTATCTGTCAATGGACAATTAGGTTGCTTCCATATCCTGGCTATTGGAAATAGAACTGCAATGAACATTGTGCTACATGACTCTTTTTGAATTATGGTTTTCTCAGGGTATATGCCAAGTAGTGGGATTGCTGGGTCGTATGGTAGTTCTATTTTTAGATTTTTAAAGAACCTACACACTGTTCTCCATAGTGGCTGTATCAATTTACATTCCCACCAACAATGCAAGAGGGTTCCCTTTTCTCCACACCCTCTCCAGCATTTATTGTTTATAGAATTTTTGATGATGGCCATTCTGACAGGTGTGAGGTGATACCTCATTGTAGTTTTGACTTGCATTTCTCTAATGATTAATGATGTTGAGCATTCTTTCATGTGTTTGTTGACAATCTGTATATGTTCTTTGGAGAAATGTCTATTTAGGTCTTCTGCCCATTTTTGAATTGGGTTGTTTGTGTTTTGATATTGCGCTGAATGAGCTGCTGGTATATTTTGGAGATTAATCCTTTGTCAGTTGCTTCGTTTGCAAATATTTTCTCCCATTCTGAGGACTGTTTTTTGTCTTGTTTATGGTTTCCTTTGCTATGCAAAAGCTTTTAAGTTTCAGTAGGTCCCATTTGTTTTTTGTTGTTGTTTTTATTTCCATTTCTCTAGGAGGTGGGTAAAAAGGATCTTCTGTGATTTATGTCATAGAGTGTTCTGCCTATGTTTTCCTCTAAGAGTTTGATAGTGTCTGGAATTACATTTAGGTCTTTAATCCATTTTGAGTTTATTTTTGTGTATGTTGTTAGGGAGTGTTCTAATTTCATTCTTTTACATGTAGCTGTCCAGTTTTCCCAGCACCACTTATTGAAGAGGCTGTCTTTTCCCCATTGCATATTCCTGCCTCCTTTATCAAAGGTAAGGTGACCATATGTGGATGGGTTTATCTCTGGGCTTTCTATACTGTTCCTTTGATCTATATTTCTGTTTTTGTGCCAGTACCGTACTGTCTGGATTACTGTAGCTTTGTAGTATAGTTTAAAGTCCCAGAGTCTGATATCTCCAGCTCCGCTTCTCTTTCTAAAGATTGCTTTGGCTATGTGGGGTCTTTTGTGTTTCCATACAAATTGAGAAATATTTTGTTCTAGTGCTGTGAAAAATGCCATTGGTAGTTTGATAGGCATTGCATTGGATCTCTAGATTGCTTTGGGTAGTATACTCATTTTCACAATGTTGATTCTCCCAATCCAAGAACATGGTATATCTCTCCATCTGTATGTATCATCTTTAATTTTTTTCTTATACTTTTGAAATTTAAAAAACTATAGTCTTTTTTTTAAAATTTATACTGTCGTATAGTTTTTGGCATACAGGTCTTTTGTCTCCTTAGGTAGGTTTATTCCTAGGTTTTTTATTCTTTTTGTTGCAATGGTAAATGGAAGTGTTTCCTTAATTTCTCTTCCAGATTTTTCATCATTAGTGTATAGGAATGCAAAAGATTTCCGTGCATTAGTTTTGTATCCTGCTACTTTACCAAACCAATTGATTAACTCTAGTAGTTTTCTGGTAGCGTCTTTAAGATTCTCTATATATAGTATCATGTCATCTGCAAACAGTGACAGCTTTACTTCTTTTCCAATTTGGATTCCTTTTATTTTTTTCTTCTTCTCTGATTGCTCTGTTCAAACTTAAAAAATAATGTTGAATAATAGCAGTGAGAGTGGGCAACCTTGTCCTCTGCCTGATGTTAGTGGGAATGGTTTCAGTTTTTCACCATTGAAGACGATGTTGGCTGTGGGTTGTCATATATAGCCTTTATTATGTTGTGGTAACTTCCCTCTATGCCTACTTTCTGAAGGGTTTTTATCATAAATGGGTGTTTAATTTTGTCAACAGCTTTTCCTGCATCTATTGAGATGATCATATGGTTTTTACTCTTCAATTTGTTCATATGGTCTATCACATTGAATGATTTGCATATATTGAAGAATCCTTGCATTCCTGGGATAAACCCCAGTTGATCATGGTGTATGATCCTTTTAATGTGCTTTTGGATTCTGTTTGCTAGTATTTTGTTGAGGATTTTTGCATCTATGTTCATTAATGATATTGGCCTGTTGTTTTCTTTCTTTGTGACAACTTTGTCTGGCTTTAGTATCAGGGTGATGGTGGCCTCGTAGAATGAGTTTGGGAGTGTTCCCCCCTCTGCTACATTTTGGAAGAGTTTGAGAAGGATAGGTGTTAGCTCTTCTCTAAATGTTTGATAGAATTCGCCTGTGAAGCCATCTGGCTTGGGCTTCTGTTATTTGGAAGGTATTTAATCACAGTCTCAATTTCAGTGCTTGTGATTGTTCTGTTTATATTTTCTTTTTCTTCCTGGTTTAGTCTTGGAAGGTTGTGCTTTTGTAAGAATTTGTCCATTTTTTCCAAGTTGTCCATTTTATTGGCATATTGTTGCTTATAGTAATCTCCCATGATCCTTTGTATTTCTGTAGTGTCAGTTGTAACTTCTTTTTCATTTCTAATTCTGTTGATTTTAGTCATCTCCCTTTTTTTCTTGATGAGTTTGGCTAATGGTTTATCAATTTTGTTTTTTGTTATTAAGTAGCATATTGTTTAGCCTCCATGTGTTTGTATTATTTTACATTTTTTTCCTGTAATTGATATCTAGTCTTATAGCGTTGTGATCAGAAAAGATACTTGATACGATTTTAACTTTTTAAAATTTACCAAGTCTTGATTTGTGACCCAAGATATGATCTATCCTGGAGATTGTTCCATGAGCACTTGAGAAGAAAGTTTATTCTGCTGTTTTTGGATGGAATGTCCGATAAATATCGATTAAATTCATCTTGTTTAATGTATCATTTAAAGCTTGTGTTTCCTTATTTATTTTCAGTTTGGATGATCTGTCCATTGGTGAAAGTGGGGTGTTAAAGTCCCTACTGCAGTTGTGTTACTGTCGATTTCCCCATTTAAGGCTGCTAGAATTTGCTTTATGTATTGAGGTGCTCTGATGTTGGTTGCATAAATATTTACAATTGTTATATCTATTTCTTGGATTGATGCCTTGATCAATTATGTACTGTCCTTCTTTGTCTCTTGTAATAGTCTTTATTTTAAAGTCTATTTTGTCTGATATGAGAATTGCTACTCCAGCTTTCTTTTGAGTTCCATTTGCATGGAATATCTTTTTCCATACCCTCACTTTCAGCCAATTTGTGTCCCGAGGTCTGAAGTGGGTCTCTTGTAGACAGCATATATATGGGTCTTTTTTTTGTATCCATTCAGCCAGTCTATGTCTTTTGGTTGGTGCATTTAATCCATTTACATTGAAGGTGGTTATTGATATGTATGTTCCTATTAGCACTTTCTTAATTGTTTTTGGTTTGTTATTGTAGGTCTTTTCCTTCTCTTGTGTTTCCTGCCTAGAGAAGGTCCTTTAGAATTTGTTGTAAAGCTGGTTTCATGGCACTGAACTCTCTTACCTTTTGCTTGTCTGTAAAGTTTTTAATTTCTCCATCGAACCTGAATGAGATCCTTGCTGGGTAGAGTAATCTTGGTTGTAAGTTTTTCCCTTTCATCACTTTAAATATGTCCTGCCACTACCTTCTGGCTTGCAGAGTTTCTGCTGAGAGATCAGCTGTTTACCTTATCGGGATTCCCTTGTATGTTATTTGTTGTTTCCCCTTGCTGCTTTGAATATTTGTTCTTTGTATTTAATTTTTGATAGTTTGATTAATAGGTATCTAGGCCTGTTTCTCCTTGGCTTTATCCTGTATGGGACTCTCTGCTCTTTGTGGACTTGATTAACTATTTCCTTTCCCATATTAGGGAAGTTTTCAACCATAATCTCTTCAAATAGTTTCTCAGATGCTTTTTTTTTTTCTCTTCTTTTTCTGGAACTCTATAATTCGAATGTTCGTGCACTCAATGTTGTCCCAGAGGTCTCTGAGACTGTCTTCATTTCTTTTCATTATTTTTTCCTTATTCTGCTCTGCATTAGTTATTTCCACTCTTTTGTCTTCCAGGTCACTTTTCCGCTCTTCTGCCTCAGTTATTCTGCTATTGATTTCTTCTAGATAATTTTCACTGTCATTTATTGTGTTGTTCATCATTGTTTGTTTGCTCTTTAGTTCTTCTAGGTCCTTGTTAAACGTTTCTTGTATTTTCTCCATTCTATTCCAAGATTTTGGATCATCTCTACTATCAATACTCTGAATTCTTTTTCAGGTACACTGCCTATTTCCTCTTCATTTGTTTGGTCTGGTGGGGTTTTACCTTGCTCCTTCATCTTCTGTGTGTTTCTCTGTCTTCTCATCTTGCTTAACTTACTGGGTTGGGGTCTCCTTCTCACAGTTTGCAGGTTTGTAGTTCCTGTTGTTTTTCTTGATTGCCCCCAGTGGCTAAGGTTGGTTCAGTGGGTTGTGTAGGCTTCCTGGTGGAGGGGACTAGTGCCTGTGTTCTGGTGGATGAGGCTGGATCTTGTTTTTCTGTTGGGCAGGTCCGTGGCTGGTGGTGTGTTTTGGGGTGTCTGTGGTCTTATTATGATTTTAGGCATCCTCTCTGCTAATGGGTGGAGTTGTGCTCCTGTCTTGCTAGTTGTTTGGCATAGGGTGTCCATACTACCGCTTGCTGGTTGTTGAGTGGAGCTGGGTCCTAGCGTTGAGATGGAGATATCTGGGAGACCTTTTGCCATTTGATATTACGTGGAGCTGGGAGGTCTTTGGTGGACCAATGTCCTAAACTTGGCTCTCCAACCTCAGAGGCACAGGTCTGACACCCGGCAAGACCACCAAGTCCCTGTCAGCCACACGGCTCAGAAGAAAAGAGAGAAAAAAGAAAGAAAGAAAGAAATAAAATAAAATGAAATAAAATAGAATAAAGTTATTAAAATAAAAAATAATTATTAAAAATTTTGAAAATTAAAAAGTAATAAAAAAGAAAAAATGAAAAATAAAAGAAAGAGAGAGAAACCAAAGCAAAAAACAAATCCACCAATGATAACAAGCACTAAAAACTATACTAAAATAAATAAATAAATAAATAAACAGACAGACAAAACCCTAGGACAAATGGTAAAAGCAAATTTATATGGACAAAATCACACGCAGAAGCATACACATACACACTCACAAAAAGAAAAAAAGGAAAAAAAAAGTATATATTGTTGTCCCCAAAGTCCACTGCCTCAATTTTGGGAGAATCGTTTTCTATTCAGTTATTCCACAGATGCAGGGTACATCAAGTTGATTGTGGAGATTTAATCCACTGCTCCTGAAGCTTCTGGGAGAGATTTCCCTTTCTCTTCTTTGTTCGCACACCTCCTGGGATTCAGCTTTGTATTTGGCCTCGCCTCTGCCTGTACGTCACCTGAGGGCGTTTTTACTTCACTCAGAGAGGATGGGGTTAAAGTAGTAGCTGATTAGGGGCTCTGACTCACTCAGGCCGGGGGGAGGGAGGGTTACGGAATGCAGAGCAAGCCTGCAGCAGCAGAGGCCAGCGTGACATTGCAACACCCTGAGGCACGCCATGTGTTCTCCTGGGAAAGTTGTCCTTGGATCAGGGACCCTGGTAGTGGCAGGTTGCACAGGCTCCCGCGAGGGGAGGTATGGATAGTGACCTGTGCTTGTACACAGGCTTCTTGGTGGCTGCAGCAGCAGCCTTAGCGTTTCATGCCCATCTCTGGTGTCCCCGCTGATAGCCATGGCTTGTGCCCATCTCTGGAGCTCGTTTAGATGGCTCTGAATCCCCTCACCTCGTGCACCCTGAAACAATGGTCTCCTGCCTCTTAAGCAGTTCTAGACGTTTTCCTGGACTCCCTCCAGCCAGCTGTGGCGCACTAGCCCCCTTCAGGCTGTGTTCACGCAGCCAACCCCAGTCCTCTCCCTGGGATGTGACCTCCGAAGCCGGAGCCTCAGCTCCCAGCCCCCACCCACCCTGGCAGGTGAGCAGACCAGCGTCTCAGGCTGGTGAGAGCTTGTCAGCAGCAATCCTCTCTGTGGGAATCTCTCCACTTTGCCCTCTGCACCCCTGTTGCTGCACTCTCCTCCGTTGCTCCGAAGCTTAACCCCTGCCACCTCCGTCTCTGCCAGGGAAGGGGTGTCCTAGTGTGTGGAAACTTTTTCTCCTTCACAGCTCCCTCCCACTGGTGCAGGTCCTGTCCCTATTCCTTTGTCTCTGTTTTTTCTTTTTTATTTTGCCCTACCCAGGTATGTGGGGAGTTTCTTGCCTTTTGGGAAGTCTGAAGTCTTCTGCCAGCATTCAGTAGGTGTTCTGTAGGAGTTATTCCACATGTAGATGTATTTCTGATGTATTTGTGTGGAGGAAGGAGATCTCCATATCTTACTCTTCCACCATATTGAAGGTCTCCCCTAGCTTTTTTATTTACTAAAGATTACTCCTGGATCATGTGAACTTGAAAAACCTTTGTGTTGATTTCTATTATATTTCTGAGAATTTATATAAGCACTTAATTTTCTTTAAGCCAATTAAATAGAGCTTTTTTACAAATTAATTTTGGCAATACCATCCAGATATAGAAAAATACCGTATCTATAATGTACACACATACAGATAGACACAGACAGAGATCTCATAGTTTTCATTTTAAAACTTTAGTCATAAATTAGGTATAATACAAAACACACTAGTTTATAAATATCAGTTAGAATAAATTGTTTACTCACTTGGATGGCTAAAGTCTTTCAAAATCTGTATTTGCCTTTGGCAAGCAATTCTAAGGAAACCGTGATTATATTATTAGAATTGGGGAAAGAGAGTCCTTTTAGCAGTTTGTGTTTTAAAAGGCTTGTTTTCATTTTTTTTTTTTTTTTTTTTTTGGTCTTAAGAATTTGAGATGGTCTAGATAAGTGTTCCCTAAAGACCATATAGTACATTTACATCTCAGAGTCACAGGAAGAGAAATACATTCTTCTCCTAGAAGGAATTTTGTTCCTTTAAGGTCAGAATTTGAAAAGTTTTTTTTTAATATGGCCATAATAATCATAGACATTTTCATCAGGCCATTAGATGCATTGCTGACAATACATTTAATGTAGAATGGGGATTTATTTGTGGGTATTTTAGCCAAATTTTGCATCTGGATAGGAATTATAAAAAAGAAGTTCAGCAAGAGAAGGGTAGAGAGCACAGACAGGTTGCAGAGAAGCTGAGAAAAGCAGGGCAGGTGCAGTGCTGGCAGGAGTAGAAGGTAGAGATGGGGGAACTGTAGGGGGTCAATTAGTAGTTTCTTCAAGTTTAGTCAGTCTCTGAGACAATTCAGAATTAGCTTTAGATAATTTGGAGTTAGTATCCTGGAGGGAAACAATTTTGGAATCATTAACTTTTTTTGAGGCCTCAAAATGCCAATTGAAATAGGCTTCTCATTCATGCTGCTTTGTCTTACAACTTTTTTTCTAATTGACAGCACAAATAAACTAATTTAGATATTTCAAAGGAGCCCCAAGTCAGCCAATTTAATTGTAAATCATCCCAGTAATCATAGTCCATTGACATAAATACTTACAAGATGGGTACCCATAGTTCTTATGTATAATACCAGTTCCAGAAGGAAGCTGTTCTGCAGCCTTATCCTTAGAGCATGAACATACCATTTTTCCAAGAGTAATTGCTCACCAGATCAAAATGGAAAACAAGGTCCTAAAAACAGAAGCCAGACTAGAGAACACCATAGTAGAACCTCTATACTTTTGTTTGCGTATAGGAGGCCCTACCACCATTATCTAGGACTACCAAGGAGACAATAGAACACAATAGACCCTTGTAGGTACCTTACTCAAATCTGTGGCAGTGCCAGGGGGTTGGAGGAGGTCACTCCGTATTCCACTTGTTCGCCCATGTAATGTCAACCAAAAAAAATGCAGAAAGCTGCAAATAAGAAGAAATATTTTTTGCAGGGGGTCCTAAAGATTGCAGTTCAGGAGGCACTGATTCAAGTAACAACTCAAATGTTCTCCAAGGGAATTAGGAAATGGTGGGGGTTTATAAAGACAACAGACAAAAACATTCCAGAGAAGTTACATAGGTTATTTCTTACAGAACTATGATTGGAGCCAGCAGGCATTCAGTCACTTGTTGGCAATAGATTGGTTGCTAAGCTGTGGTTTCTAGGGAGTAAAGAAAATAAGTTCCAAGTGGCCTCAGGCTCACCAGGTCAAATGTTTGTATTTCCTTCAGATGTGGAAGTGTGTAAATTCCACTTCCCTAATGGCTTCCTGGCTCCATTTTAGATCCTTTTGACATAAATGACTTCATGTTGTTGTTCATAGTCCAGAGTTTGTATACCAAAACAGCACAATCTCTGGTAAAAGAAATATGATTTGAGAGTTGATCAAAGTCCTCCATTTCCAAAGAACTTTTTTCCTACTCATCCATCCCTAACACCTGAAATACTTACATTATGTACTCATTTAGGTTATGAAACAATGAAATCTTCTTGTTAAAAATAAAACAGGGGCTTTCCTGGTGGCTCAGTGGTTGAGAATCTGCCTGCCAATGCAGGGGACACGGGTTCGAGCCCTGGTCTGGGAAGATCCCACATGCTGCAGAGCAACTGGGCCTGTGAGCCACAACTACTGAGCCTGAGCGTCTGAAGCCTCTGCTCCACAACAAGAGAGGCCGCGATAGTGAGAGGCCCACGCACCGCGATGAAGAGTGGCCCCCACTCGCTGCAACTGGAGAAAGCCCTCGCACAGAAACGAAGACCCAACACAGTCAAAAATAAAAATAATAAATAAATAAATAAATAAATAAATAAATAAATAAATAAATAAAAATTTAATTAAAAAATAAATAAAACATTACCTAGGAAAGTTATTCCACTAGAGTAACATTATCCATTATTACTTTAGCTAAGTATATTCAATCAGATTAGCTACTGTCACTTAATAGGCTTAAATGAATAGGGTGAGGGTAGGTAAGTGTTTACAAAATCAAGGGGATAAAGAAAGATCTGGAGCATAATGTATTCACTAATATGGAAAATTCAGGAAAGGCATAGTATAGTATTGATCCTCATTTTCTGCAATTGCATTTCATATCAATCAGCCATGAAGCCACCAGGAAATATAACAAAACATATTTATTTCTCACATGTCAAGTTTCATCTGGGAGTAAGCTATGGCACTCTACTTATCTTGGCTGGGCTTTCTCACATATCAGGGAGTCAGAATGCTGTTGGATATTCTAGGCTGGCCTTTGCTGGGTGACTGAGATAATTGGGCTTTGCCCCATGTCTTTCATGGCAAACCTGAGATTGTTTTCTTAATAATGACAGAGATTCAAGACAGAGTTCAAACCCAATTCTACAAGTGCTTTTCAATCCTCTACATGCATCATATCTTCTAATGTCCCATTATCCAAAGCAAGCAATGTGCCAAGTAAGTACAGAGTCAAAAGGCAGGGTAGCAAACACCACCCACCATGGGAACTACAATCAACGTATAGGGCAAAGGGGAAGATATAGAGGCATTAAAGTTTTGGGGCTAATGAAAATCTATCATATTGTGCCCTCTTAGACAAAAATATTTATGTCCATATGTAAATTTCATTCACACCCATTTAGAGACTCCCAAAAGTATTATCCAACCATTATATTAAGCTTATGGTCTATGATCTTTGATCTAAATTAGGCAGAGATAAAGCCCCTCTTAATTAGGCAGCATTATATTAAAAATAACCACACAAAGAAACAAAGAATAATGAATTGAACTTCAGTTTCAGCTCTACCACGTAAATAAAGTGATCACTCTAGTCCTTAAAACTAGAAAAGTTAAGAGAAACTTAAAATCAATGATGTTTCTTCAAACTGTCAGAGACTTGACATCCCAGGGTAACTATCACCCCAAAATCTAGAAAGAGAGGCACATCCAGAGAGATAGAGCAACCAAGATATGCTTACTTAAAGCATAAGATGCTAGAGTCATAAACTAATAAGAATGTTTAAATGGCAATTTTAACAATTTGTTAGAGGCTGAATATGAACTAGTATGAGATTGAGGAACTCCTGAAGGCCATAGCCTCAGGGGAGCCCCCATGATTTCAGGGGCTTTCCTCCCAGTATATCCAGCAGATTCTCACAGTTAGGATTCAAGAACTATCCCCTCATGGCTCTGGAAAGAGTAAAGATTGTAATACAAGACCAGATCCTTCTCCATAACAAAGGCCTGTTCTATTCTCCAGGGAAAAGGAATTCACCAAAACACAATTATGGAACCTTATCCCAGCCAGGGGATGAGAAATCTTCTCTACTCTATCTCTCTCTACCCTTCCTTCTCACTTAAAGGTTGAGGAGGTGCATAGTCAGTCAGTCAACAGGAGAGAAAACTTCAAGACACCATTGGGAACATTGCATCCAGGGAAAGGACTGTTGACTAAAAAAATGTACAATGTGAGAGCTGTGAGTTGTTTTATTTGGGGTCTTACTGAGAGCTATAGTCCAGGAGACAGCCTCTCAAATAGCTTTGAGGAACTACTCCAAAGAGGTAGAGGAGGAGGTCAGTATATATATAAATATATAATTTTGGTGAAGGGGGTATGTTCAATCAAGCACACATCTTGGTAAATGATGTTGATCAATGACATTTTTCTTCCAAATTTATTTTGAAAAATTTCAAACTTAAGAGAATGCCCATAGATTTTAAGTCAAGGTTAAAAAAATTGTTAACATTAAAAGAAAAAAGCACACATCTTGGTAGAAGGTTCCTGCTAGTCACAAGAAGGTTGCTACTAGTCACAAGAAGCAGATGTCTCCATTAATGATATTAGCGCTTTTCTAGGTATGAAAATATGTAAGAAATTGGGTTCATAAAATTTTCTCCTGAAAATATCTAACTATCTGAAGGCCTGTTCTGTCAGTTTTTCCCAGAGCACAGGGTGCCTTATTCCTGATCTCCACCCTGAACTACTTTCAGGGTGTGTTAAAGGTCAGCCACTGCAGTGTCTAATGACCTAATCCTTGTAGAGCCTGATGGTGAGTGACATTCTTTAGTTGGCAGTGCCCCCTCAAGGTCATAAATTCTACCATGGTTTGGGAGGCATTTCATGACCATTTTGTCCCATAGTGCTAGAAATGCTCATTCCTCGGTCAGGACGGGATTTTGTTGATATGCCACTCACTGGACTAGTTAGTCCCTGTTAACAGTAGCCAAAAATCCCTGGACTACCTGTCTTACTAGTCTATTATGAGCCAGGATAAAATTCCCTCTTGTTGCTTCTTCCCATATCTAGAGTTACACTATTACAATCATTGATCTTATATAGAACTATATATTTGGTCAATTGTTTCAAGCTGCCTAATTATCATTTTGTCAGAGGCTCAGTCACACATTTGGTAATGCAAGAAACAACAATCTTATAAAATAGGCAGAATACAAGTAATATAACTATAGCATTAATAGCATCATACGTAAGAATTTCAGCCAAGAACTTCCATTAGGTGTGGGCCAGTATATCCCCAGGTCGTCTGACTTAGTCTGTTCCATACCAATCATTATCTTTAAGGGAAATGATATATAGACATTGTTCATAAAGCACCCAGCCCAATTTCCTAGTGTTATTAGTGTGATTATCCTTTGTATGTTTTAATTGTTCCCAAAGTAAGGGGTGGGGGGAGTTAAACTTAAAAGATTATAGCCTGGTGTTAGCCATATAAATCCATCCCACAACTGAGAGAGGTTATATTATTTGACTGGAATTTTGCTTATTGCTCTGATTGAATTTGAATAGCTTTAAAAGAAAATTCATATTTATGGCTATGGGCAGAGCAAGTACAATTGATAGGGCAAGTGAGGGAAGTGCATTTAGTAATATCAACAGTGACACAAACAGAACTATAACTTCTTTCTTCTAGAATAAATTTCCTAAAGCCCATCCAATTATAGGCTTGGAGAGGAGAATCTACCAAGGTAACCCAAGAAGTACTGGACTTTTAGGTAATTGACCATAAACCCAGCAATTGGATTGATTTTTGAAACTTGCATATGATTGAGACTGAGAAAGAAATACATTTGGTTCATAAGCAAAAATGTATGCAATTATCAAAGTAATTGGTATACGGGCCTGGTCTGGCATCTTGAGTAAGCTGTCTACCTCAGATGTTGTCTTCTCATCTTGGTCTGGTAGTTTCTCCTCTTTATAAGCATTTTTAAGGTGATTTTGAGGTCGGATGTCTTCTTTATACGCCAATCTGGTGCAGGGACCCTTTCTAAGTGGGAAATAATAATGCAACAGTCAATTCCCTTCATTTTCACTGCACTTGAGCTAGTTAAGAGTACCTGATAAGGGTCTTTCCATCTAGGTTGGAGATAGTGCCTTTGATGTCATCTCCAGTAGGCATAATCTCCTGGTTGCAGGTCATGGGGCATCTGATCATCTTCTAAAGATAGATTACTAAAATAAGCTTCAGAAGCAAACTTAGAGTATCTTTTTAATAATTCAATTAAACTTAACAATAGTATAACATAACAACAAGCAACTATCTGGAAAGTGAGTCTCAATAAATACAGACCTCAATTAACAAAGCTAGAATTTAATATCCGCTGAAACATAATCTTTTTCTCTCTAAAATTACCCTAATTTCTACAAAACATAGCCAAATTAAGACTAATTTGTTTGCAAAATGTCTGGTTTCAATAAACTTAGCTTGATTATTTACATAAGTGTAATTAATCATATAGGATTTTTAAAATTGGCTTTGCTGGAACTTTTTATATGGAATCTCAGATTGAATTTTTAAAAGACTGCTCAAGGCCAGGAAAGTCATGCTAAGGGCTTGCCATCAGAATCCCCCTGTGATATCTGTAGATTTGGGTGAATTCCTCACTTCTCAAAATTCCCCAAATCTCTTGATATTCTTAAACCTGTCAGGAGGTGGCCATCTTTATTCAACTGATAAGGCTGCGTGGAACCTAAGATTTTCCAATCTCTGGAGAAATCAGGTAGAGAGAAAAGATAGATGTTTCAATTCTGATTATAAGGGTATAATTTACCAAAATTCTGTAATTCATAAGTAGCTTGAGGGAAATGGTTTACTTATATCTGTAAAACACAGATTAAAACCAGTAATATTTCAGGCATCAATACTAAAAACTATACCCATAGTTAACCAGTTCACTCAGTCTTTTGTAACTAGTCCTTGATCTCTGGTTTAACAGTTTTATGAAACCATCAATGTTTTCATTAGAATTTTTTAATTTCTTACCCACTTCAGCAGTATAATCTGAAAGTTATCAGAAACTTGTGCTTGTCAAAAAGTCTTTGCTATGAATCTTGAAGAGGAAACATTTTTGCAGACATCAGAGTAAAACAATAATTGTCTATGAATGACAAAAGACTTAAGAAAACATGGTTAAAGACCCAATTACAATGCAATTGACAAAGAAACTTGGCTGTGACACACAACATTTTTTTTATTTTTATTTTTTTTAAATTTTATTTATTTATTTATTTATTTATTTATTTATTTATTTATTTATTTATTTATGGCTGTGTTGTGTCTTCGTTTCTGTGCGAGGGCTTTCTCTAGTTGCGGCAAGTGGGGGCCACTCTTCATCGCGGTGTGCGGGCCTCTCACTGTCGCAGCCTCTCTTGTTGCGGAGCACAGGCTCCAGACGCGCAGGCTCAGTAATTGTGGCTCACGGGCCTAGTTGCTCCGTGGCATGTGGGATCCTCCCAGACCAGGGCTCGAACCCGTGTCCCCTGCACTGGCAGGCGGATTCCCAACCACTGCGCCACCAGGGAAGCCCCAACATTTTAAGATAATAACTAGAATTATGACAGATAACATTTTACCAGGACATACCAGATTTTTAGGAATTCCATATAATTTCTAGGATATCTATATTAATAATATTTACCCATACAATATAACCTAAGAACACTTATTACTCATTTGACAATACTTCCCATTTAACTTAACATACCAAATTAACCTAATTTGTTTAATATCTGTCTTTGGGATGTTTCAGGGGCCCTTTGAAGCATCACAAAGTTAGTTAGAGCTCAAAAGAACTTCATTAGAATTTGACTTGGGAAGTTTGTCAAAAATAATAAAAAAGGCTTTAAAACACTTGGTCACATAGGATCTTAGGTCACTGTGAAACAATACTTATTCACTTAACCAAAGTGACAATCAAATATTTCAAAAACAAATATGGAGAGTTATAACACATTACCAGTTAAAAGAAAAGAAACTTTATAGCCTATTATCAAAAGCAGATCAATATTTTAAGAAAATATTGTCCTCTTAAAAGAGAGAGAAACCAAATTCAGGTTTGTTCCATGCTACCTTTAATATTAAAGTTCAGTTAAATTTATTCTAATCTTCATTCTGACCACACATAGAATACCATTCTAAAGATTTGTTTTTCTTTCCCAGGAACCTTTTACAACTTTCTATATCCATATTATTTGTTCCCTTATTTTCTTTCCTGTTTAGAAATAATCAGGTTTAGGGCAAATTACTTTTTTTTCCATTATCAAAATGCATTTTTATTCCTCATACCTTATTTTACTGAAAACACACATCCTACTTTCCTTGTATACTGAAATGTTTCCTTTATTATTTCTAGTAGCTTTAATTTTATATTTAAATTGGAATTCTCGACTCTAAAAACCTTAATTTCTAGTAAAAACTAAGAAGTAAGCAATTATGAACTGTCTTTTACATTAGCATTCTCTAGTAGATTGGCAAGCTTATAAATACTAATAATAATTTCTTTTAAAAATGTGCTTTCTTATAGAAAATGTTTCCGTGTGCCACCAAACATATTTAATAGTCCTAAATATTGTTAGTTTCTCTGTAAAAGGATGCCAATATTCAGTAAGTAATGTTCCAGTATCTTATTTTATTTGGGAATGACCTAGATATTTAATAAACTTCCATCATTTAACTTAATTTAGCAAAATTCTTAAGTTTCAAGTTACCAAAATATGAAGAGACTATTTTTAAATATATATTCCTAAAACAAAAGTAATCCTAAAGAGTTTACCTAAATGTTCTTACCTCATTTACAATTAATTTATTTATAAACATTTCATCTTGCAAAGTTATTTTTCTTGCAAATAGATATAAGAGCTTACTTGATTTCTAGCAAACCTAGGTACATTAAAAGTATTATACTTAATGTTGATGACTCTAAAGACATGTCTGTATTAATTAAGCCAACAAACTAACTTTATTACCAAATATTAATTTAATACTGAATATTTTCCAGTTCATGTGAACCGGAAATTCATTTGGGTTAGTTTCTTTTATATTTCTGAGAGTTTATATAAGTGCTTAATTTTCTTTAAGCCAATTAAGTAGAGCTCATTTACAAATTAATTTTGATAATACCATTCAAATGTAAAGACATATATTTATGTTGCCCACATAGACATATAGATAGACACAACCAGAGATCTCATAGCTTCATTTTAAAACTCACTAGTTTATAAATAACAGTTGGAATAAGTTAAATTTAAAAAGGCCTCTTCCCCTCCCCCCTTTTTTTTCTCTCAGTTTTGGGAATTAGAGATGGTCTAGGTAAGTTGAGTGCTCCTGAGAGTCCTGGTAGAACATTTACATCTCAAGGCACAGGAAGAGAAAAGCAAGTTCTCCTAGGACTTGTTCCCTCAGGGTCAGAATTCTGAAAAAAATATTTTATCAAGCTGGCTTTCTCCATCTTAACTGCATACACAATAAAAGAGCCCCATCTTGACCATTTTCAGGGCAAGATTTCCCTTTAATTTCCAATTAAGTACTTGTATTTTAAGTTTGGTATATACATAAACCTGCCTGGGGTGTTAGTCAGAGGCTGGCTTTCTGACACCCCTCATTTTTCTGTTTGAGGGACTCTATTTCCCATTTTAAAGTTGAATTTGTTGGGAATTAAATTTACTAATGATATCATGTGCTAAGTTGGTGTGCTGCTTGTGAGTGTAACTTCTCTAGATATCACCCTAGTGTTCTTTCATCTCTCGTACATGTCTCAGCTTCTCCCTCAGGCTGTCTAAGACCACCATGGCTGCTCAGATCACTGAATAGCCAATTCTTATGCAATATCCCCAGACAAGTAAATCTTTTAATTTATGAGCAGATTTCCTTTTGGGATCACTTGTATGAGGACTCTGCCTCCACCACCCCAGGAAATGTCTCAGTTGCCTGAGAAAGCCATAACTGACTAGGAGGAGTCATGTCCCTCTTCTTTGGAGCAAAGCTCTCAAGTGTAATATCTTCACTTTTATTTCAACAACTTCCGTTAAAGTAGCTTAACTGAAGAAAGATAGCAGGTCAGCCTCCTACCTAGCCACTGAGCCCAGACAGCTCAGTGTCTTTCAACTGAGCAAATCCCAGTGTCTTTCAACTGGGAAACCAGGTACCTGTTATACACCACCAAATAAAACTCAGGATCATCAACCAATAATCAGGAGATCCAAGAACCAGAAGAGACTCACCTAAATATGTCTGGACTCTCCAAGGAAGTGGACAGGCACAAGAGGCTTCTGCTGGTGCCAAGGCTCCAGATCCTCATAGAGTTCAGACAAAGGAAAAAAGTCTGCTCTGGGTCTCTTCATTGGCTGCCCAAACTGTCAACTAAAAAAAAATAAAAACACAATCTGAGAGCTGTAAGTTCAGGTTTATTTGGCGTCTTACTGAGGACTATAGCCCAGGAGACAGCCTCTCAGATAGCTCTGAGGAACTGCTCCAAAAAGGTAGAAGGGGAGGTCAGTATATATATATATATATATATATATATATATATATATATATATATATATATAAAACATATATATATATATGATTTTGGTGAAAGAGGTACATGCAATCAAGCACACATCTCAGTAGAACGTTGCTGCTAGTCACAAGAAGCAGATGTCTCTATTAATGATTTTAGTGCTTTTCTAGGTATGAGAAGATGTAGGAAATTGTGTTCATAAAATTTTCTCCTGAAAATATTAACTATCTGAAGACCTGTTTTGACAGTTTTTCCCAGAGCAGAGTGCCTAATTCCTGATCTGGCAGGACTAAAGCTGTTTGGGGGGGAAAAGCAAAATCACTGTAGGAAGGACTGAAACACTTGATATAGGCACAGCCCTGAGATATAGGCCTACTAAAAGGCTGAGATTAATCATTCTGCCTCTCCCATATCTATTAAAAAATATATTACTTTTGTTAAAAATGGCAAGACAGATTTTATTCAGACCATCACTATAGGCATAGGAACAACTGCAATGGGATTTTACCATAGGGGAGAGAGGTTTCACTCAACTACAAATACAGAATGAACAAATGGGAATTTATAGCCAAGGAGCATGGTAGGGGACAGTGGATGGAAAATTTCTAAGAGGTGTTAAAAAACAAAATTCATTCAAATAAATATAAAGATCCAAATGGCTTTAATAGTTGATTCATGAATAGGGCAGCATCCCATCTAGCAACTAGAATGGTGCTCTGTGGGTTTGTACAAAATGGAAGGTTTTTATGGAAGAAGGTTGGGTCAAGGAAGCTATTAGCAAAAAAAAAAAAAAAAAAAAGATTAATTTTAAGCCAGGACATCTTTTGTTGGGGAAAGAAAATGTCAAGCATTTTATCATATAGATTATCTCTTTTTCTGGGGGATGGAGAGGGTCTACATGGCAGATGACCTCATTGGCACTGACTAGAAAATTCCAAACTGGTTGAAAAAGATTACCTTTCTGGTGAAGGTCAAAACTGCAATTACCTATCTCCTCTTTTTTTATTTGTTCTTGTGGATTTTTATAGTGTTCCTTCGTTTACAATATATTTCTCAGTCATCACATTTTGTATAACTTTCTGTGTTTGTGGTCTCCTTTCCACAGGCTGCAGGATCGTATTTCCTCTTGCTTGTGGTGTCTGCCCCATGGTGGGTGAAGTTGGTCCAGGGACTTGTGCAGGCTTCCTGGTAGGAGGGACTGGTATTGCCTTACACTGGTTTGAATGGCCCTCCTCAAAAAATCTACAAGCAATAAATGCTGGAGAGGGTGTGGAGAAAAGGGAACCCTCTTACACTGTTGCTGGGAATGTAAACTGAAACAGCCACTGTGGAGAACATATGGAGTTTCCTTAAAAAGCTAAAAATAAAGCTACCATATGATCCAGCAATCCCACTCCTGGGCATATATCTGGAGGAAACCATAATTTGAAAAGCTACATGCACAATAGCCAGGACATGGAAGCAACTTAAATATCCATCAACAGAGGAATAGATAAAGAAGATGTGGTACATATACACAATGGAATATTATTCAGCCATAAAAAAAAATGAAATAATGCCATTTGCAGCAACATGGAGGGACCTAGAGATTGTCATACTGAGTGAAGTAAGTCAAACACAAAAGGACAAATATTGTATGATATCACTTATATGTGGAACCTAAAAAAATGGTACAAATGAACTGATTTACAAAACAGAAACAAAGTCACAGGTGTAGAAAACAATCTTATGGTTACCAGGGGATACATTGGGAGATTGGGATTGACATATACATGCTACTCTATATAAAACAGATAATTAATAAGGACCTACTGTATAGCACAGGGAACCCTATTCAATATTCTATAATGACCTATATGGGAAAAGAATCTAAAAAAGGGTGGATATATGTATATGCATAACTGACTCAGTTTGCTGTACAGCAGAAAGTAACACAACATTGTAAATCAACTATACTCCAATAAAAATTAAAATGAAAAGGTCTAAGGGAATAAAAACAACAACTGCAATCAGGTTAGGCATTAAATCTAGGTTTGGTATCAGGGACTTTAACACAAAGAATGCCATTTAGGGCCTATGGTTTTTCTTTTTAACAGAGGAATTGTCAAGGCTAAGGGTGGCTCTGACTAAACTGACCTGAAAGGATTCTTGCTGAAGACAGGCCAGGGTGATCAGACATTACTTGGAGAATGGTGAAGGATGAGGGACCTAATCAGATATCAAGGGTGGGAAGTTCTGGTTAAACTAACTTAGCAGGGTTCTTGCTAAAACTGGATTTTACAAAAACGTACTCAGGTGGGCCTAGGAGAAAGTTCAGGACTAAAGTTTTGTCAAGCAAAGAATCTTTGTCACATCTTACCACAATATCAAGGAAGCTATGATATATAACAATTGATTGCCACTAAAAGAAATTCAAGACAGAATCTGAATAGCACTACCTAGGGAAGCCCTAAATCTAAGAGGGAAAACAAAAATAAGGACACTGGAGAAGTTCAAAGCATCTGGTCCTTACATTTACAGAACAAAAAAATACAAAAAAATATTAAATGCAGCCCAACTCCTAGTCAGATTAACATAGATATTTCATTAAAGGCCTATTTATCATAATTATGATTATAGCATAAAATATCTGGCTTCGAACAAAGAAATTACAGGGACAAGAAAAATGCCGTCTGAAGAGACAAAGCAATCACCAGAAACAGGCTTGCATATGACACAAGTGTTGGAATTACCTGGCAAGGATTTAAAATAACTATAATTATTATGTTGAGCTCTAGTAGAAAAAAAGAAAAAAAAAAAGCAGATGGGTGATTAAAGTAAAGAGAATGTAAGCAAAGAAATGTTTTTAAAAAGCCTTTAAAAAGGAAGGTAAATAGGGACTTTCCTGGTGGTACAGTGGTTAAGAATCCACCTGCCAATGCAGGCGACACTGGTTCAATCCCTGGTCTGGGAAGATCCCACATACCGCAGAGCAACTAAGCCCATGTGCCACAACTACTGAGTCTGTGCACCACAACTACTGAAGCACACATACCTAGAGCCTGTGCTCCACAACAAGAGAAGCCACCGCAATGAGAAGCCCACGCACTGCAATGAGGAGTAACCCCTGCTCGCCGCAACTAGAGAAAGCACACGAGTGGCAACAAAGACCCAAAGCAGACTGCTTAACTGCAGGCCACCAAGTTACCATGCAACCTAAGCTGTCCATCAAGAAATGGATGTTGTCTGACCCAGCAAACCATAAAGGAAAGCATACATAGTACCAATCCATCATTAAATGGAAGTGGTATATACAGGATTGAGCCCAAGCAGGCCTTGAGGGCACAAGTCAGTTACAGGAAGAAGAGTCTCAAATGCCAATTTTCCTTATTACTATGTCTTTGCCTTCTCTCACTCAGCCTGCACTTAAGGTCTCAAGGAGAGTTTTGTACAATTGGTTGACAGAGGAAAAAAAAGACTCAGGCCTGATTAACCTGATATGCAGATACTACCCAAAAGTGGATAGCTGAATCACTAAAGGCCTTTCTGGGACATTCCTGAAGGACAGTGGTAATGGGAAATATTTCCAGTAGGCAGAACTTCAAGCAGTGCACCTGGTTATGCACTTTGCTTAGAAGGATAAATGGCCATACGTTTGATTATATACTGATTTAAAGGCTGTGGTTAATGTTTTGGTTGAATGGTCAGAGACTTGGAAGAAATATTACTGAAAAAATTGCTGACGAGAAAATTAGATAAGATAGACTTTATGGGCAAAAAATGTGAAGATATTTGTGTCCCATGTGAATGCTCACCAAAGGGTAACCTCAGCAGAAGAGAATTTTATTTATGCATGGGCTCAGCACCATGGACTTCCACTCAGCAAGGCTGATCTGACCACAGCCACTGCTGAGTGCCCAATCTGCCAACAGCAAAAACCACCACTGAGTCCTTGATATGGTACCACTCTCTGGGGTGATCAGTCAACTACCTGGTGGCAGATTGATTGCATTAGACCACTTCCACTATGGAAGGGGCAGCATTTTGTTCTTACTAGAATAGAGTTTTACTCTACATATGGATTTGCCTTCATTGTGTTTAATGCTTCTGTAAAAACTACCATCTGTGGATTTACGAAATGGCTAATCCACCATCATGTTATTCCACACATTGCTCTGATCAAGGAACTCACTTCACAGCAAAAAAAAATAAAATAAAATAAAATAAATGTGTGGTAATAGGCCAAGACTCATGAAATTCACTGGTCTTATTCCCCACCATCCTGAATCATTGGTTTGATAGAATGATGGAATAACCTTTTGAAGATTCAGTTACAGAGCCAGTAAAATGTCCATACCTTGCCAGGCTGGGGCAAATTTCTCCAAAAGGCTGTAAAATATGCTCTGAATCAGCTTCCAATGTAAGGTGCTATTTCTCTCTTTGCCAGGATTCATGGGTCCAGGTACCATGGCAAGGGGTGGAAATGGGAGTGTTACCACTCACTCTTACCCTTAGTGTTCCACTAGCAAAATTGTTTCTTCCTGTCCCTGTGACCTTATGTTCTGCTGGCCTAGAGGTCTTAGTTTCAAAGGTAGAAATGTTTCCACAAGGTGACACAACAACAATTTATTTAAAACGAATGTGAAGACTGACTCCTAGCCACTTTGAATTTCTCATGCCTCGGAATCAACAATCAAAGAAGGGAGTTTTTGTGTTGGCTTGGGTGATTAATCCTAACAACCAAGTGGATATTGAAATGTTACTCTACAATGGAGGTAAGGAAGAATATGTCTGGAATACAGGAGTTTTGTTAGAGTGTGTCTTAGTATTACTATGCCCTGTGATTAAGGTCAATGGGAAACTAAAATATACCAATCTAAGTAGACAAGTAATAGCTCAGACCCTTCAGAAATTAAGATTTCTGTCACTCCACTAGGTAAAGAACCATGACCAGCTGAGGTGCTTGCTAAAAGCAAATACAAAACATAGTAGAAGAAAGTAGTTACAAATACCACCTATGACCATGTGACCAGTTAAAGAAATAAGGACTGTAGTTGTCATAAATATTTCTTCATTATTTACTTCAGAATACATTTTTATTAAAATATCTTTGTTTTCTTCCCTCTCTTATTTCCTTATCATGTAACATAAGATCATATATCATAGTGTTATGTATTGTTAATTTTATATCATTGTCTTTAAGTTATGGGATATTAAGGATAAAAACAAACATAAGTCAAGGAATTTACTTCCTTTTCTGTGGATTGGGGTTTTGTAGCTTTGGTTGTATGCAAGACAGTTCTGACATGCTAGGTGAAGTTATGACCTTGTTATTGCCTTTATTTGAAGATTAAGTATGGTTTAAGGAGATGTGACTAAATATCAAGTTAACAAGGGGTGAACTTGTGATGGTTAATTTTATTGTTAACTTGACTGGGCCACAGAGTGCCCAGATATTTGGTTAAACATTATTGTGTCTTCATCAGTGAGGGTTGAGATTAACCAGTTAAACTGGTTGAGATTTACATTTGAATAAGTAGATTGAGCAAAACAGATTGCCTTCCCCAATGTGAGTGAGCCTCATTCAATTCACTGAAGGCCTGAATAGGACAAAAAGACACAGTAATTTGCTCTCTCTGCTTGTGTTTGAGCAAGGACATCAGTCTACTTCTACATTTGGACTCAGAATGGGATTTACAACATTGACTCTTCTAGATCTCAGGCCTTTGGACTTAGAATAGAATTATATCATGGGCTTTTCTGGGTCCATCTTGCCAACTGCAGATCTTGGGTCTTCTCAGCCTCCATAACTGTGTGAGAAAATCCCTTATTATTAACCTAATCTTTATCTATCTATCTTCTTGGTTTTGATTTTCTGGGAAACCACACTAATACAGGGGGTGATTTTTAATATGTGGGCCAAGGAGTCTGACTCCTGACCAAAAACCTATATGTGATTTTTCATGTTCAAATTATAGGCAATTACAGATACCTTATTTGGCAAACCTCATAGCAGAAAGCTGCTCTCCCTGCACTAGAGTTGGTGCACAGCCAATGCATTGCAGTTTCTGAATAGGTTGCAGTCAAAGACTCAGTATTACCACCACCACCCCAAAGCCAGCCATGTTCTTATGTAGATCTATATTCCTAATACAGGCACCATCATTCAGAGGCCTTTTTACTGGAGTTAATGCAGAGGACTTCCTCAGGTGCCTCTGCTGAGATCTCCTTATCAGAGGTGAGGGAAATTTTATAGACACTTACCCTAGTAACTCAGAACTCTGTACTCCTACCTTTTACACTTTTCTCCCTCTCCGGCCCCTGGGTCCACAAAACTGCAGGATCCTTTTGTTTGGGGCTAATTCAGGAGTGAGACGACCCTCACATTTGTGATACTACATCTGACCCCCATCTCGTGACTATTCCATGGAAAAAAATGTAATAAGAGAGAGTCTGTGATTTCTCTGGTTTAGCTTCTTGCTTATGTTATTACATTAAGTTAGTAAATGCTTGAATGTTACTTATATTTTGGCTTGTTGTCTTAATTGGCTACCCAGACACGTGGCATCCCAGCTCTCTCAAAATCAGCTGAGCTCCTGACATGGTTTTCCACCCATACATTTGGACCTATTTCCAGAACCTGCTATCTGGATAGGCTGAGACTTTTCCAAATCATAATATGCTGGTTCATTTTTGCTCAGTAGCTCTTTTCACAATTTGTATCTTTTCTCTCACATTTTACTATAAGAACTGTCTTAGCTCAAGCTGCCATAACAAAATACCACAGAATGGTTGGCTTAAACAACAAAAATTATTTCTTCGTAGCTCTGGTTGCTAGAAGTTCAACATCAAGATTTTGGCTAATTCAGTTTCTTATGAGAGCTCTCTTCCTGGCTTGCAGATGGCTGCCTTCTCACTGTGTCTTCACATGGTGGAGACAGATCCCTGGTGTCTCTTCCTCTTCGTATAAAGGTACCAATCCCATCATGAGAGCTTCATTCTCAAGACTTCAATTACATCTAATTATCTCCCAAAGTCTCAATCTCCAAATACCATTACACTGGGGATTCAGGCTAAAATATATGAATTTGAGGGGCATGAAATTTAGTCTATAGCAAGCAGCAAGGAGAAAACAGACCACACCTTCCATATTTTGCTTGAGATTCTCCACAGTTAAATGTTCAATTTCATCACTTACAAGTTCTACTTTTAGACAATTTTTCTGCCACTTTATAACAAGAATCACCTTTCCTCTAGCATGCAATAACATATTCCTCATTTCTAAAACTTCACTGGAAACATCTTTATCATTCATATTTGTAGCAACACTCTGTTCATGATGATATATGTATTCTCTAATGTGATAGATGTTTTCTCTATATCTCATCTCTATTTTTTTGGAGCCCTCAACAGAAATGACTTTAACATCCATATTTTTATCAAAAATTTCTTCAAGGCAATCTAAATTTCCTTTATCAAGTTCTTCTAAACTGTGGCAGCTTCTACCCATTATCCAGTTCCAAGTCAACTTCCACATTTTTAGGTATTTGTTACATCAGCATTCCTCTTTCCCTGTACTGAAAATAAGTATTCAATTTTTTTTTTTTTTTTGCTTTAAACAACAAAAGTTTTATTGTTCCACAGTTCTGGAGGCTAGAATTCTAAAATCAAGGTGTTGGTAGGACCGTGCTCCCTCTGTAGCCTGTAGGGAAGAATCCTTCATTTCCACTTCTTAGCTTCTGGTAGTTGCTGGCAATCCTTGGTGTTACTTGGCTTGGAGCTGCAGCACTTCAGTCTCTGCCTCTGTCTTAAAATGCCATTCTCCCATTATGTGTCTGTTTCTCTGTATTTCTTCCCTTCTTATAAGGATAGCAATAATATTGGATTAAGTGCCTACCCTACTCCACTATGACCTAATCTTAGCTAATTATATTTGTAATAACCCTGTTTCCAAATAAGGTAAAATTCTAAGATGCTAGAGGTTATAACTTCAACACATTTTTTGGAAGAAACAATTTAACCTATAACAACAATTTTACATTTCTCAAAGTTATTTAAAAATATTTTAAAGTCATAAATGTGTTATAATTATGTAAAACTATATATTTTGTGTCTCTACTAAAGCATTTTGCTGAGATTTGAATTACAGGTAAGACTTAAATTTCTCAAAAGTTTTATGACACTTTTTATTCAAAATGAAACATTTAAAAATAGTTAACTAACCCAAATAATAGTTAAATATATTATTTATATTATATTCCCTAAGATAAAAGAACTCTGAGCAAATAATTTAACTATAATAGCTAGGTTTCTGAGGCATGGGATAGCAATTCTGAAACTACGTTTTGTACACTAGAGGACTGAAGAAATAACTAAATATATTTTCGTGAATTTTAGCTAAGTTTCTCATTGTGGGAGAAAGGAGTTCTTTACCAATACAGAAAGAGAAAAATCATAAAATTAATTTTATTTTTTGTATTGGAAATGGAGTTATCACTGGTTACCTACAGATTATATATATATATATATATATATAATATATATATATATATATAATATATATATCCTCATTTAACTTCTAAGGAGTAGAATCTTTTGACACCCCTTAAATTGCTTCTACAATGTCTAATGCATACTGTATGAGCCACATTAACATTTACGGAGATGGATAAAAGAGGGGAAATTATAAGGAAGGAAAAAGTAATATATTTACTCTACAAAATATTTGAAGGATATATCAGGCCAGTAAACAAAGCACATGATAGAATATAAATATTCAAATCAGTAGGACATGACTACAACCCACTGAGGCATTTAATAAAATGTAAACTGTCATCCTGGAATTTGCCATTGTTTTGTGATACCACAGAGAACAGAGTTATTCTCTGAGTACTGAAAAACTAAAAATGTTAATCCCACCCTGAAAAAAGGCAAAGTAGACCCTTGGTCATCTGAAATATTTGGATTAATATTAGTATTTAAGAAATTTACCCTAATAATTTTTAAGTAATTAAGTAGAAGATAATGAGAAGATCAACTGATAGTAAGAAGTCCTGATAGAGTCTTTTTAAGAGGCACATCATGAAAAATTAAGTCCTTTCTTTTGTAATAGTGACAGGCCACAGTGACAATGGAAGCATAATGCATGCATAAGACATAGATTCATTTTAGTGGGGCTTTTGTTTTCAGACTGTGCAAAATTATCATGGTAAATTAAGATTTTTGGATAGGTCATCACATACAATGGATAGTTATCAAAACTACAGTGAGGCATTACATCACACCGGCCATCATCAGAAAATCTACAAACAATAAACGCTGAAGAGGGTGTGGAGAAAAGGGAACCCTTCTACACTGTTGGTGGGAATGCAGATTGGTACAACCACTATGGAAAAGAGTATGGAGGCTCCTTAAAAAACTAAAAATAGAACTACCATATGATCCTACAATCCCACTCCTGGGCACATATCCAGAGAAAACCATAATTCAAAAAGATACATGCACCGCAATGTTCACTGAAGCACTACATGGAAGCAACCTAAATGTCCATCAACCAAAGAACGGATAAAGAAGATGTGGTACAAATATACAATGGAATATTACTCAGCATTAAAAAGAATGACATAATGCCATTTGCAGCAACATGGATGGACCTAGAGATTGTCATACTGAATGAAGTAAGTCAGACAGAGAAGGGCAAATATTGTATGACATCGCTTATATGTGGACAGACAGAGAAGGACAAATACCGTATGATATCGCTTATATGTTGAATCTAAAAAAAGGGTACAAATGAACTGATTTACAAAACAGAAACAAACTCACAAATGTAGAAAACAATCTTATGGTTACCAGGGGATAAAATGGGAGATTGGGATTGACATACACATGCTACTCTATATAAAACAGATAAGTAATAAGGACCTACTGTATAGCACAGGGAACTCTATTCAATATTCTATAATGACCTATATGGGAAAAGAATCTTAAAAAGAGTGGATATATTTATATGTATAGCTGACTCACTTTGCTGTACAGCAGAAAGTAACACAACATTGTAAATCAACTATACTGCAATAAAAATTTAAAAAAGAGTATATTGTTAATCAAAATTTTCAAAATGTGAGCTACATTTTAAGAATTAATATTCCTAGCTTTCTTTCTTCCAATGGTTTAATTATGTGTTTATGTAAAATGGGGCTGAACAATTAGACTTGCATAATATACTGAACTAGGTAAATGTGCTATTATTCTGGATATTGAAAACATAGAAATAACCACAAATTCTCCAACCTTTATTTATATGACTTATTTTCAACTGTAACAGTCTTACTAAGTTCAATATATTTTATAGACTAGCAATTTATATCAAGTTTGCTTTGCATAAAAAGGAAAAATATAAACAATGATTTCTAGTGATACATGATTAATGTGCTTCTAAAAAAAAGGAACAAAGTAAAACAAAAAAAAAAAATTGTCATTCTTAACTTGGGACTAATGGGGAAAAAAGAATTAGTTGAAAAGAGCTAACCAACATTATTGTCCACTGTATCCAGCCATGTTTCTCAATATATGACCTGGGAGTTACTTGCAGTAGTATTACCTAGCATGATGGTTAAAAAGGCTCTAACCTAGACCTACTGAAGCAGTAGATTTTCTGATCTGAGTACCAGATACCTGCATTTTAGTAAACTTATCTAGGTAATAATTGTGTACATTAAATTTGAGAATGACTGATATGAAGTCATACTAGGCAATTACCTGAGTATACATATAACTTAATTCATTATATAGAAGTTACACATCAATATTTCCTCATCATTTTACTTCCTCATTATTAAAGATTGATAAAGCAATAAACATTCTCTTAAGTCATGTAACCAATGTACTAGTTTTTTGTATAAGGTGTTTTTTTGCACCATTATGCTATATAATTCTGTCTCTTTGTAATTACATATCATGCCTTGCACATTGTTGTTCCAGGGAGACACTTGATACAATTAGGAAGAAGACACAACTCACCCTATGTTTTGTACAGAACAGTAATTTCTGATGGCCTCAGTTTCCCTGTTACATCTTAACTATTGAGTTAAACTCACCTATCTTTCATAATTATATTGATCATTGTATCTGCTTTCAATGTCTGGTCTTTTTTTTTTTATTAATAATACACCTTTTTTTTCTGATTCCATGAAAGACCTACACTTTACCACATGGCAGGTAAACAGCAAGGATTCCCCCAAACATATTTTTTGTGTGCTTTTCTGCTCATAGCTATGGAAACGAAACACTGATTAGTTGCCAGAGACTTTTCTCTGACACTTTTATTCCACTCTCATAACATTTTAGATAGTCTCCTAAATATTTTTAAGGTCTTATTTACAGTTATCAAATGTACCCCTTTTCTTAGCATATTAGAAAATTGTTTTGAAAATTATTGTTCAATAATTTTCTTTTTGACTTGTGTAGAAAATAAGGTTTTTCTTAACTAGGTCTCACATTGCTTGAAACTCCATCACCAACCAGGAAATAACTCTGTCTTTATCTATCTTTCTCTCTCATCTTTGTTCTTGCATAACGATGTAAAAAATTGCACATTCTGTCATAGCTGTCAATACAGAGCTATGTCATACTGCTGCTACCCACACAGAAAAAGTCAAAATGGCCCTTTGTAATACTTTAACATCTTTTAGAGGTTTTTCTTTCTCACTGTGGATTACAGTAATATTGAGTACTGCTGCAACTGTACTCTATAAAGGTCTTGGAAGGTTGAATCTTGTTAGTAATTTCGAAAAATTTAAGGATGAACAAAAGTACAAAATTCACCTTTATTTTTATTTTCTAAAAGGTAGGAGAATTCTAATGAATATCAAAGAAATAATATAGGCAAAAATTAATCAATTCAAATAGTATTTTTCCTGAAATAGTAATTTTTGGATATTAAGAAAACAAAACTTCATTTTTACCCATACTAAATAACATGACCCTTGCAACAACAACAACAACAACAACAACAATCACTTTGAGGTAGAAAAATTTATCATGTGCCCCGAGGTAAGTTTTTCTGATAGTCACAACTACGCTTCCTTGAAAAATGTCACTCATATTTCCCTCAACTTCTAAAAAAGAATCAAGTCTTACAATGGCTACAAATAGTTTTTATGTTTGCTATATGTTTACTTTTGGTCAATTAGTTTTTTAAAGAACTGCTTCCAATTAAATAAATTAAATAGCACTTTTCAAATGGAAATGCTGCCATTCTGAGGGGAATCTGAAAACTGCTTCAACAAATTGTTGAACATAGAAGTAATTTATTTTATACTTTCAAATTTTTATCTTGCCTGCTTAAATTGTTTTTTGTAAAAATGAAATGCCTTGGGATGAATTGTGCCATTTAGCAAGATCCTGGAAGAGCTGAAATGACAGTAGCATATTTCCCACAAATCACATAACTGAAACAAGAACCTTCATTTTTATTTTTTGCTTTTCTCCCACTGACAATTATAAAAAAGAGTGAACAGGAATTTTGATTTTGTGTACAATGTTGACATTTAACTGTATTGATACTTATCTTTCTTTTAGTGTTCTATCTTGACTCCCTCCTATTATACTATCCATTACCCTGAGAAAATAAAACCCCTTAAACATCAAGTCACTTCTTTTCACAACTTTATCACTATTCTCATATTTTTAAACACAATGATTTTTGCTATAATTCATTCATATGAAAATATCTTTAAATATAATGTTAAGCTATCTTCAAGCAGAGCTTTTTTTTTTAAATTAGTATAATCCAGTTTCATTCTGAGATAAGCTGGAGACAGAGCAATATTTTACCATATCATATAATGTTCTAAAATCCATGTATGTTGACACCATGATATTATAAACACACTAATTCTGTGCTACTTAAGTCTTGCATGTTTAGTTTAACATCTGTTGTCCAATGCTTGGAATCATTATCTGTACCATACCATAATGCTAATAGGACTTGTAAAAATAAGACTGGAATACAGCTAAAAGAACTGCAAGAGAATATCTCTTGGGTGCAGTTCAAAGGAAAGGCCAAAAGCCAAGAGGGAATACAAATAAGGCATCACTAGAGGAATTTTAAGTCAGTAGTCCCCACAGGAAAAACAAAGTTTAACTCTGGAAAGCACAAGAACAATACATTTTAAATACAGTCAAACACCAGACTACATTAAACAAATCCCCACATAAAAGGCTTAGCAGAAGGCAATACTAGAACTTCTCTGACCAACACAATTTTACCTTGGTATCTACAGCTCTAAAAAATAAGCCCAGGTTTCAACTAAAAATTATAATTCCTACCAAAAGACAAGGATAATAGCATCAGGGAAGATAAAGAAAAATCCAGAACCAAACTCGGACATGACATGAATATTGGATATATCTAACAAGAATGTTTTTAAAATAAGAGCAATGAGAAAATGAGGGGTGCTACTGAAAAAGGTAGGCAATATGTGAAATCAAATAGGCAATATCAGCAGAGAGATGGAAGCTACAAGAGAGAATAAAATGGAAATGCATCAGAGATCAGAACTATGAGCCATAGAGGATTATTCTCGGGCATTGACACTGAATAGAGTTTTCCTTTCTGGGTTTCAAAATTGTTGAGGACTGGTGTCTCTTTTTTCCTTCCATTTTCTCCCTTTTTGAAATGGAATGCATATAACTGATAACTTATGCTAGTACCTCCATTGTATTTTGAAAGAAGATACATTGGTTTTTAGTTTCACAAGTCCATAGATAGAAAAGAAGTTTGTGTCAGAATGGATTATACCCAGAGTTCTACCTATATCTACTTTACATGATTTATAGACAAGATATTACAATTAGATATTGACCTTATAAGATTTAAATGAGAATTTGGACTTTGTGTTGATGGTATAATTGATTTAAAATTTTGGAGCCTGTGTCATGAATGAACGTACTGTGCATATGAGATAGACATATATCTTTGGGGGCCAGGGGGTAGACTGTGGTAGGCAGAATAATGGCTCTAAAAAGATTTCCATGTCCCAATCCCTGAAACCTATGAATGTCACTTTACATGTCAAAGGGTAACTAAGGTTACAGGTGAAATTAAGCTTGTTAATCAGCTGACTTTCATAGAGAAAGAGTGTCCTGAATTATTCAGACTGGCCCAAAGTAATCATTAAAAGTAGAAGAGAGGTATGGAAGAGAAAGAAACAGTGAGAAGCAATGTGAGAAAGACAGGACCCACTGTTGCTGACTTTGAAGTTGCGAAGAAGGGACCATAAACCAAATAATGTGAGCAGCCTCTGGTAACTTGAAAAGTCAAGGAAAAAGACTAACCTCTTGATCCTCCAGAAAGGAGCACAGCCCTGCTGACACCTTGACTTTAGGTCAGTAAGACTAATTTCAGATTTCTGGTATCCAGAATTGTAAGAGAATAAATTTGTTTTGTTTTAAGCCACTAAGTTTATGATAATTTATTACATAAGTGATAGGAAACCAATGCACTTGCATTTTATATCCAAGGAAAATAACCTTCAAAAATGAAAGTGAAAAAAACAAAACAAAACTAAGACAAATAAGAACTGGTGGATATCATTCATAGTAGACCTACCTCTGCAAAAAATGTCTAATTAAATTATATTCTTCAGATAAAGTAAATATGATATAGGTTGGAAAATTGGATCTACATATAAAAATGAATAGTGCTAGAAATTAAATAAATGAAAATAAAATATGTAATACTTTAATATTATTTTAATTACTCTAAAATATAACTGTTTAAAGCATTCATACTAACAATATTTGTGGAGTTTTAGCATATGCAACATTGAAATACATGGCAACAATGTCACAAGGAATTAGAGGAAGTAATTGATAACAAACTATTATACAATCTTTAGAGTACTCATGAAGTGTTATATCATTTGAAGGTGTACTCAGGTTTTTAAAAACTGTAAACTGTAAGTCAATAGAGCAATTATTGAAAAAGTTTACAAAGAAGTTTAAATAATAATTCAAGAGACAGGATTAAGTAAAATAATTTCTTAAAGTGCTTAACTATATTCAGAAAGAAAGACTAAATGCCTTAAATAGAAAACAGCTAGCAAGATAGTATATAGATCCAACTATATAAATAATTACTCTAAACAGGAATGATCTAAGTACACCAGTTAAAAGATAGATTGCCAGGTTAAGTAGAAACACAAAACTCCACGATATGGTGTTTAAGGAAATTCACTTTAAATGTAAAGTTTTTGACATAGTAAAAGCAAAGGGAAGAGAAGGAGAAAAGGGGAAGAAAATGGAGGCATGAGGAATCTGAAGAATCTCTTACCAGAGAATCAGCCATACTAATAAAAATTATTAAAAAGACAAAAACTTTCAAATCTCTGGAAACTGTTCTAAAAGTATACAGCCAATGAAGAAACATATATTTAAGGATATCTACTAAGTCTTGATAAGAAGAGCAGTAGTCTGTGGCAACTCAGCCATGACCCACTTGCTTTGATCTCACTTCCTTTCACACAGTTCAGTGTTACAAAAGCTCCAATTAAGGGGTGTATGGCCAAGAAGATGGGACTCCTCTGGGACTGGAAACTCTCTACTCAGCTCCCATTGAAGGGCTGTGGTATCTCCCTGAGGGGAAACCATGATCATTCTTTATCATTTCTCCCAAAAGGTCTATGTAGCAGAGGCTAAATTACAGGTGTAAGCAGCCACGAGTCAAGGGCTCCCTTTTTCAACCCGGAACACATGTATAGGGCAGACTCTATCCCAAGAGTAGAAGGAGGAGAAAATTGAGGACCTAATATCCTCATTCCAGCTCACTTGTAGAAAGAAAACTTCACACCAGAAAAAGCAGCCTAAGAAAACTAGAAGCTACAGCACTTTACTAATTTCCTGCTTGTAAAGCAGGGGTGTTACTCTCAGAAAAGCAGGTAAGTGTCCTGCTCCCAGTTCTGGAGAAGTGGTTCAAATATTCTGCCCAATGGGAGAGCCAGGCCATAGAATAATGACCTCCTAAGCTCTTCTCAAGGGAACCAACTTAATTTGGAGCACAGCATGTGGAATTTCAAGCCTAAGGGTGTTCTTGCACACAGTGGAGATTTTGATTCTGAACAATTAAGAAGAGACTGGTAGCTTTATGAGGTCACAAATTTTACAAACAAAGGCAGGAAATAAGATAGCTAAAAAGACTTCTTGGGGCCAGAAGAACTCAAAATCTGGCTTCAAAAAGTGCTTCTGAAAAGGGAGATAAAATTAATTGGATCATACAACAGACATTGTCAAAAACAATATGGCAATCAGCAATTACTTAATTTTAACTGCTGGGTGTGAAACCAAAAGAGGAAGACAGTTTAGCAGAGAGATGTAAGAATGATCAGAGACACAGAGTTCTAAAACCACAATCATCACTGAGTGACAGTAGGCATACCCAAAGTTGAACAGTCTGATGGGGACCATTGGAGATTTTTCATTGCAAAGGTAATACATTTTGCTAAAATAATCCAGCCAATCACTAAACAAACAAGCAAATAATAAGAATGAGAAAGAAAGGTATCAGTATCCAAAATTACCACAACATATTATGTAAATGTCCAGTTTTTAACAAAAAGTTAATAATGAGTCATGTAAAGAAACAGGAAAGTGTGACCTATATACAAGAAAAGAAAGTGGAGTCAATTGAAACTGTCTGTGAGAATGGTCAGATGTTGAACTTAATAAAGACTTCACAACAACCATTATAAATATGCACAAAGGACTAAAGAAAATCATGCTTAAAGAAGAAATGGAAGCTATGATGGTAATGTCTCATGAAATAGATTATATAAGTAAATAGATATAAATTATAAAAAAAATAATTAAATGGAAATTCCGGAGTTAAAAAACACAATAACTGAAATGAAAAATTCATCAGAGGAGATCAACAGCAGATTTTAGATGATAAATAGAGAATGGGCAAACTAGAAGATAGATCAATAAAATTAGGCAATTCAGAAAAAAAAAAGCAGAAAAAGAAGAAAAACGAGCAGTGCCTCAGAGAAAAGTGGGGCAACATTAAATAATACAATACACTAGTAATAGGAGTCCAAAAGGAAAGAGGAAAAAGGGGCGAGAAAATTTTGAAAGAAAGAATGGCAGAAAACTTCCAAAATTTGATATAAAAACATTAATCTCATTCAAGAGGCTTAATGAACACAAAGTAGGCTATACTTAAATAGATAATAGATCCACACTTAAATAGATCCACACTCTACACATTATAATAAAAATATTGAAAGACCAAGAAAAAGAGAGAATCTTGAAAGCAGCAAGAAAAATAAAAGTGATTCATCAAGTACAAGGAAGCATTCTAATTAAAAACAATAAAGGCAGTAGAAGGACGTGCTCTCACTCCCTCTTGCGAGAGTACCAGAATCACAACTGGCTGCTGGATAATCATCGACAGGAAGACACTGGACTTCACCAAGGAGGATACCCCACGTCCAAGGACAGAGGAGAAGCCACAGTGAGATGGTAGGAGGGGCACAATCAGAGTAAAATCAAATCCCATAACTGCTGGGTGGGTGACTCACAGACTGGCGAGCACTTATACCACAGAAGTCCACCCACTGGAGTGAACGTTCTGAGCCCCACGTCAGGCTTCCCAACCTGGGGGTCCGGCAACGGGAGGAGGAATTCATAGAGAATCAGACTTTGAAGCCTAGTGGGAATTGATTGCAGGACTTCGACAGGACTGGGGGAAACAGAGACCCCACTCTTGGAGGGCGCACACAAAATAGTGTGGGCATCGGGACACAGGGGAAGGAGCAGTGACCCTGGGGGAGACTGAACCAGATCTACCTGCTGGTGTTGGGGGGTTTCCTGCAGAGGCGGGGGCTGGCTCTGTTTCACTGTGGGGACAAGGACACTGGCAGCAGAGGTTCTGGGAAGTACTCCTTAGTGTGAGCCCTCCCAGAGTCTGCCATTAGCCCCACCAAAGAGCCCGGGTAGGCTCCAGTGTTGGGTTGCCTCAGGCAAAACAACCAACAGGGAGGGAACCCAGCCCCACCCATCAACAGTCAAGTGGATTAAAGTTTTATGGAGCTCTGACCGCCACAGCAACAGTCAGCTCTACCCACCTCCAGAGCCTCCCATCAAGCCTCTTAGATAGCCTCAACCACCAGAGGGCAGACAACAGAAGCAAGAAAAACTACAGTCCTGCAGCCTGTGGAACAGAAACCACATTTACAGAAAGATAGACAAGATGAAAAGGCAGAGGGCTATATACCAGATGAAGGAACAAGAAAAAACCCCAGAAAAACAACTCAATGAAGTGGAGATAGGCAACCTTCCAGAAAAAGAATTCAGAATAATGATAGAGAAGATGATCCAGGACCTCGGAATAAGAATGGAGGCAAAGATTGAGAAGATGCAAGAAATGATTAACAAAGACCTAGAAGAATTAAAGAACAAACAAACAGAGATGACCAACACAATAACTGAAATGAAAACTACACTAGAAGGAATCAATAGGAGCATAACTGAGGCAGAAGAACGGATAAGTGACCTGGAAGACAGAATGGTGGAATTCACTGCTGCGGAACAGACTAAAGAAAAAAGAATGAAAAGAAATGAAGACAGCCTAAGAGACCTCTGGGACAACATTAAATGCAACAACATTCACATTATAGGGGTCCCAGAAGGAGAAGAGAGAGAGAAAGGACCAGAGAAAATATTTGAAGAGATTATAGTTAAAAACTTCCCTAACATGGGAAAGGAAATAGCCACCCAAGTCCAGGAAGCACAGAGAGTCCCATACAGGATAAACCCAAGGAGAAGCACACCGAGACACATAGTAATCAAAGTGGCAAAAATTAAAGACAAAGACAAATTATTGAAAGCAGCAAGGGAAAAATGACAAATAACATACAAGGGAACTCCCATAAGGTTAACAGCTGATTTCTCAGCAGAAACTCTACAAGCCAGAAGGGAGTGGCATGATATACTTAAAGTGATGAAAGGGAAGAACCTACAACCAAGATTACTCTACCCGGCAAGGATCTCATTGAGATTTGATGGAGAAATCAAAAGCTTTACAGACAAGCAAAAGCTAAGAGAATTCAGCACCACCAAACCAGCTATACAACAAATGTTAAAGGAACTTCTCTAAGTGGGAAACACAAGAGAAGAAAAGGACCTACAAAAACAAACCCAAAACAATTAAGAAAATGGTCATAGGAACATACATATCGATAATTACCTTAAACGTGAATGGATTAAATGCTCCAGGCAAAAGACACAGGCTTGCTGAATGGATACAAAAACAAGACCCGTATATATGCTGTCTACAAGAGACCCACTTTAGATCTAGGGACACATACAGACTGAAAGTGAAGGGATGGAAAAAGATATTCCATGCAAATGGAAATCAAAAAAAAAGCTGGAGTAGCTATACTCATATCAGATAAAATAGACTTTAAAATAAAGCATGTTGCAAGAGACAAGGAAGGACACTACATAATGATCAAGGGATCAATCCAAGAAGAAGATATAACAATTATAAATATATATGCACCCAACATAGGAACACCTCAATACATAAGGCAACTGCTAACAGGTATAAAAGAGGAAATTGACAGTAACACAGTAATAGTGGGGGACTTTAACACCTCACTTACACCAATGGACAGATCATCCAAAATGAAAATAAATAAGGAAACACAAGCTTTAAATGACACAATAGACCAGATAGATTTAATTGATATTTATAGGACATTCAATCCAAAAACAGCAGATTACACGTTCTTCTCAAGTGCTCACGGAACATTCTCCAGGATAGATCACATCTTGGGTCACAAATCAAGCCTCAGTAAATCTAAGAAAATTGAAATCATATCAAGCATCTTTTCTGACCACAACGCTATGAGATTAGAAATAAATTACAGGGAAAAAAACGTAAAAAACACAAACACATGGAGGTTAAATAATACGTTACTAAATAACCAAGAGATCACTGAAGAAATCAAAGAGGAAATCAAAAAATACCTAGAGACAAATGACAATGAAAACACGACAACCCAAAACCTATGGGATGCAGCAAAAGCAGTTCTAAGAGGGAAGTTTATAGCTATACAAGCCTACCTAAAGAAACAAGAAAAATCTCAAGTAAACAATTTAACCTTACACCTAAAGAAACTAGAGAAAGAAGAACAAACAAAACCCAAAGTTAGCAGAAGGAAATAAATCATAAAGATCAGAGCAGAAATAAATGAAATAGAAACAAAGAAAACAATAGCAAAGATCAATAAAACTAAAAGCTGGTTCTTTGAGAAGATAAACAAAATTGATAAGCCATTAGCCAGACTCATCAAGGAAAAGAGGGAGAGGACTCAAACCAATAAAATCAGAAATGAAAAAGGAGAAGTTACAACAGACACCGCAGAAATACAAAGCATCCTAAGAGACTACTACAAGCAACTTTATGCCAATAAAACGGACAACCTGGAAGAAATGGACAAATTCTTAGAAAGGTATAACCTTCCAAGACTGAACCAGGAAGAAGCAGAAAATATGAACAGACAAATCACAAGTAATGAAACTGAAACTGTGATTAAAAATCTTCCAACAAACAAAAGTCCAGGACCAGATGGCTTCACAGGTGAATTCTATCAAACATTTAGAGAAGAGCTAACACCTATCTTTCTCAAACTCTTCCAAAAAATTGCAGAGGAAGGAACACTCCCAAACTCATTCTATGAGGCCACCATCACCCTGATACCAAAACCAGACAAAGACACTACAAAAAAAGAAAATTACAGACCAATATCACTGATGAATATAGATACAAAAATCCTCAACAAAATACTAGCAAACAGAATCCAACAACACATTAAAAGGATCATACACCACGATCAAGTGGGATTTATCCCAGGGATGCAAGGATTCTTCAATATACACAAATCAATCAATGTGATACACCATATTAACAAATTGAAGAAGAAAAACCATATGATCATCTCAATAGATGCAGAAAAAGCTTTGGACAAAATTCAACACCCATTTATGATAAAAACTCTCCAGAAAGTGGGCATAGAGGGAACCTACCTCAACATAATAAAGGCCATATATGACAAACCCACAGCAAAAATCATTCTCAATGGTGAAAAACTGAAAGCATTTCCTCTAAGATCAGGAACGAGACAAGGATGTCCACTCTCACCACTATTATTCAACATAGTTCTGGAAGTCCTAGCCAAGGCAATCAGAAAAGAAAAAGAAATAAAAGGAATATAAATTGGAAAAGAAGAAGTAAAACTGTCACTGTTTGCAGATGACATGATACTATACATAGAGAATCCTAAAACTGCCACCAGAAAACTGCTAGAGCTAATTAATGAATATGGTAAAGTTGCAGGATACCAAATTAATGCACAGAAATCCCTTGCATTCCTATACACTAATGATGAAAAATCTGAAAGAGAAATTAAAGAAACACTCCCATTTACCATTGCAACAAAAAGAATAAAATACCTAGGAATAAACCAACCTAAGGAGACAAAAGACCTGTATGCAGAAAACTATAAGACACTGATGAAAGAAATTAAAGATGATACAAATAGATGGAGAGGTATACCATGTTCTTGGATGGGAAGAATCAACATTGTGAAAATGACTATACTACCCAAAGCAAACTACAGATTCAATGCAATCCCTATCAAATTACCAATGGCATTTTTTACAGAGCTAGAACAAATCATCGTAAAATTTGTATGGAGACACAAAAGACCCCGAATAGCCAAAGCAGTCTTGAGGGAGAAAAACGGAGCTGGAGGAATCAGACTCCCTGACTTCAGACTATACTACAAAGCTACAGTCATCAAGACAATATGGTACTGGCACAAAAACAGAAACATAGATCAATGGAACAAGATAGAAATCCCAGAGATAAACCCACGCACCTATGGTCAACTAATCTATGACAAAGGAGGCAAAGATATACAATGGAGAAAAGACAGTCTCTTCAATAAGTGGAGCTGGGAAAACTGGACAACTACATGTAAAAGAATGAAATTAGAATACTCCCTAACACCATATACAAAAATAAACTCAAAATGGATTAGAGACCTAAATGTAAGACTGGACACTATAAAACTCTTAGAGGAAAACATAGGAAGAACACTCTTTGACATAAATCACAGCAAGATCTTTTTTGATCCACCTCCTAGAGTAATGGAAAGAAAAACAAAAATAAACAAATGGGACCTAATGAAACTTCAAAGCTTTTGCACAGCAAAGGAAACCATAAACAAGACGAAAACACAACCCTCAGAATGGGAGAAAATATTTGCAAACGAATCAACGGACAAAGGATTAATCTCCAAAATATATAAACAGCTCATTCAGCTCAATGCTAAAGAAACAAACACTCCAATCCAACAATGGGCAGAAGACCTAAATAGACATTTCTCCAAAGAAGACATACAGACGGCCACGAAGCACATGAAAAGATGCTCAACATCACTAATTATTAGAGAAATGCAAGTCAAAACTACAATGAGGTATCACCTCACACCATTTAGAATGGGCATCATCAGAAAATCTACAAACAACAAATGCTGGAGAGGGTGTGGAGAAAAGGGAAACCTCTTGCACTGTTGGTGGGAATGTAAATTGATACAGCCACTATGGAGAACAATATGGAGGTTCCTTAAAAAACTAAAAATAGAATTACCATATTACCCAGCAATCCCATTACTGGGCATATACCCAGAGAAAACCATAATTCAAAAAGACACATGCACCCGAATGTTCATTGCAGCACTATTTACAATAGCCAGGTCATGGAAGCAATCTAAATGCCCATCAACAGACGAATGGATAAAGAAGGTGTGGTACATATATACAATGGAATTTTACTCAGCCATAAAAAGGAACGAAATTGAGTCCTTTGTTGAGACGTGGATGGATCTAGAGACTGTCATACAGAGTGAAGTAAGTCAGAAAGAGAAAAACATATATCGTGTATTAATGCATGTATGTGGAACCTAGAAAAATGGTACAGATGAGCCAGTTTGCAGGGCAGAAGTTGAGACACAGATGTAGAGAACAGACATATGGACACCAAGGGGGGAAAACTGCGGTGGGGTGGGGATGGTGGTGTGCTGAATTGGGCGATTGGGATTGACATGTATACACTGATGTGTATAAAATTGATGACTAATAAGAACCTGCAGTATAAACAAACAAACAAACAAAACAACTAATACTAAACTTTCATTGGGTTATTTGTATGGAAATATGTTAATATAAATGTTTCAGACATTTAAAAAAAAATGATCCACATCCAAAAAAAATCTTAAAAAAAAATAAAAAAGCATTTCATACAAATGGAAAAAAAAATGATAAAGGCTGGAAAGTAGTGGAATGACGTATACGAAGTACTGGGGAAAAACATCAGCAACAACAACTTGAAAGAACACTATCAACCAAGACCCTTATATCTAGGAAAACAAAACATGTAAAAATTAAGCAAAAATTGTACTGGCATAAAAATGAAAATGTAGACCAGTGGAGTAGATTACAGAGCCCAGAGATAAATTCTTGCATATATGATCAATTGATTTTTGACAAATATGACAATATTCAATGGAGAAAGGACAGTCCCTTCAAGCTTGGAAAACTAGATTTCCACATCTAAAAGAATACAATTATACCCTTACCTTACACCATATACAAAAATTAACTCAAAATTAATTGAAGACATAAAGGTAAGACCTAAAATTTTAAAACTCTTAGAAAAAAAAAAAGCATAGAGGAAAACCTCACGACATTGGATTTGGCAAGGATTTCCTTGATATGTAACCAAAAGCACAGGCAACAAAAGCAAAAATAGGTAGATGGGACTACATCAAACAAAAGCTTATACACAGACCTACTAGAGAATGGACTTGAGGATATGGGGAGGGGGAAGGGTAACCTGTGACAAAGTGAGAGAGTGGCATGGACATATATACACTACCAAACGTAAAATAGATACCTAGTGAGAAGCAGCCGCATAGCACAGGGAGATCAGCTTGGTGCTTTGTGACCACCTAGAGGGGTGGCATAGGGAGGGTAGGAGGGAGGGAGACTCAAGAGGCAAGAGATATGGGAACATATGTATATGTATAACTGATTCACTTTGTTATAAAGCAGAAACTAACACACCATTGTAAAGCAATCATACTCCAATAAAGATGTTAAAAAAAAAAAAAAGCTTATACACACTGAAGGAAACAATCAACAGAGTGAAAAGCAACCTATGGAATGGATAAAACATTTTCAAACTACATTTCTGATAAGGTGTTAATATCTAGAATGTATATAGAACTCTTACAACCCAACGATGAAAAGCCAAATAATCATAAAATGGACAAATGATTTGAATAAGCATTTCTCCAAATAAGATATAAAAATGGCCAATAAGCACATGGAAAGGGGTTCAACATAGTAATCATAAGGAAAACCCAAATTAAAAGCACATTGAGGTATCACCTCACACACATTAAGGTGACCACTATCAGAAAACAAAACAAAACAAAAAGAACCCCAGAAAATAAAAAGTGTTGGCAAGGAAGTGGATAAATTGGAATCCTTGTTCATTTTTGGCTGGAATATAAAATGGCACAACCACTATAAATATATATGTGATGTCCTTTCTTATCTCAGGTTCTTTTAACACATAAAATTATATAAAATAATATTATAGTAATGTATTTTTAGAATTATAACAAATTATGTGTATAGGAAGTTGTAACTGAGCTATATAGGAGTAACATTTGTATATCTCACTGGAATTTACTTAATACAAATCTGAAGTAAATTCTGATTAGTTTATATATGGTAATCTGTGAAGTAACAAATAATAAAATAACTTTAAAAATATAATTTAAAAAAGGAATTAAAGTGTTAATCTAGAAAATATTCACCTACTGCAAAAGAATGCAGAAAAAGAGGTGCAGGGAAACAACGGCATGTGATTGATATTGAAAAAAAGAACATGGCAGGTGAGAATCAAACTACATTAATGATAACACCTATTGAGAATAAATTTAGCAATCCAATCAAAAGGCAGATGTTGTCAGGCTGGCTTGTTTTTAAAAAGTTCCAAATATATGCTTTGTATAAGAAATACAATTTAGATTCAAAGATACAAATATGTTGAAAGTAGTTGAAAGAAAAGATATATTATGCAAACAGCACCCATACAAAAGCTGAAATAATTATAGTAATACTCAGCAAAATAGACTTAAAATGTTGTTAGAGATAGAAATTTTATAATGATAAATGGTCAATCCATGCAGATGATATAATAATTATAAGTATATATGCACCCAAAAGAGCCCCAAAACACACGAAGCAAAACCTAGTAGAATTAAAGCAAGAAATAGAAAATTTCACAGTAACAGTTGATGACTTTGGTAACAATTTCAAAAGTGGTAAAAACAACTAGGCAGAAGGCTATCAAGAAATCAAATATTTGAAGAGTGCTGCTACAACTATCAGACATGTATAGAACACTCCACTCAACAACAGCTGAATGCAGCCCTTAAGTGCACATGGAATGTTTTCTAAGACAGACCAAAAATCGTCTCCATACATTTAAAAGGATTGAAAATATTCAACATATAAGTTCCCTCACAACAATGAAATGAAATTAGAAAAAAATAAATTTGAGAAGTTCACAAATATGTGGAAATTAAACAATACAGTCCTGTATAAACAATGTATCAAAGAAGATATAACAAGGGAAAATAGAAATCATTTTGATATGAATGAAAATGGAGACATAACAAACACAACTTTAGGATTCTAAACAGTGCTTAGAAGGAAATTTACAGCTATAAGTGCCTCTATTAAAATTTAGAAATTTTTAAAATCAGTAAACTGACCTAGCATTTTAAGAAACTAGAAAAAGAAAACAAACTAAAACCAAAGCAAGCAAAAGGAAGATAATAATAGAGATTAGAATGGAAATAAATAATTAAGGATGAAACATGACTAACGACCTTCGAGAAATTAAAAGGATTATAAGGGACTACTATGATAACAGTATGTAAACAAATTAGGTAATTTAGAGGAAATACATTCTCAGGAAGACACAAACTATAGAATGATTAAAAAAAAAAAAAAACAGAAAATCTGAATAGACCTATATTTTAAAAAGAGGTTCCATTAGTCATTTTAAAACACTACCCATAATTAAAAGACAATGCCCAGATAGTTTCACTGATGAAGTCTTCCAAACATTGAAATAAGGATTAATTCCATTTCTTCACAAATTCTTCCAAAAAACCAAATGGTAGAGAAAACTCCTTGACTCTTCCTACAGGGCCAGTATTGCCAAACAATGGTATAACAAGAAAAGGAAATTATATCCCAATATATTTAAAGAATATAGACACAGGAAACTCAATGAAATACTATTAAATCAAATCCAGCAACATATAAAGAGATAAAACACTGACCAAGTGGGATTTACCCAAGAAAAAATAATGATTTAACATCTAAAAAAGTCAATGTAATAAAACATATCAACAGAATAAAGGCCAAAACCATATAATCATCTCAAAGAGTTGCAAAAAATAATAATTTGAAAAAATCCAACAATGAATCATGTAAAATAATGTAACATACTAGGAATAAAAGGGAACATCATAAACCTGATAGTGGGTATCTACAAAAAACCTAGAACTAACATTATGCTTCTTGCAAAACACTGAATATTTTCCCCTAACATCATGAACAAGACAACAATGCCTACTCTTGACCCCTCTGTTTGACATTGTGCTGTAGGATCTAGACAAGGTAATTAGACAAGAAAAAGAAATAAAAGGCAGAGGAAGGAAGAAGTAAAGCTACATCTATTAGAATGTGACATAATCTTCTTTACAGAAAATCCTAAAGTATTAACTGAAATCTATTAAAACTAATAAATTGGTTTAACAAGGTTGTAATATACAAGATCAATATAAAAATATTTCTATTTCTATACATTAGCAATAAACAATCCAAAAATAAAATCAGGAAAACAATTCCATTTAAAATAATATTACAAAGAATAAAACAGAAATAAATTTAACAAAAGAAATGCAAAAATTATACTCCAAAAATTACAGAGATTTTTAAAAGAAATAAATAATATTTAAATGAATGGAAAGACAGCCCATGATCATGCATTGAAGACTTAATATTGTTAAGAGAAGAATACTCTCATATAAAGTATCTTTTCCGACCACAACGCTATGAGACTAAATATCAATTACAGGAAAAGATCTGTAAAAAATACAAACACATGGAGGCTAAACAATACACTACTTAATAACCAACAGATCACTGAAGAATGCAAAGGGGAAATCAAAAAATACCTACAAACAAATGACAATGGAGACACGACGACCCAAAACCTATAGGATGCAGCAAAAGCAGTTCTAAGAGGGAAGTTTATAGCAATACAATCCTACCTCAAGAAACAGGAAACATCTCGAATAAACAACCTAACCTTGCACCTAAAGCAAGTAGAGAAAGAAGAACAAAAAAACCCCAAAGGTAGCAGAAGGAAAGAAATCATAAAGATCAGATCAGAAATAAATGAAAAAGAAATGAAGAAAACAATAACAAAGATCAATAAAACTAAAAGATGGTTCTTTGAGAAGATAAACAAAATTGATAAACCATTAGCCAGACTCATCAAGAAAAAAAGGGAGAAGACTCAAATCAATAGAAATAGAAATGAAAAAGGAGAAGTAACAACAGACATGGCAGAAATACAAACGATCATGAGAGATTACTACAAGCAATTCTATGCCAATAAAATGGACAACCTGGAAGAAATGGACAGATTCTTAGAAATGCACAACCTGCCCAGACTGAACCAGGAAGAAATAGAAAATACGAACAGACCAATCACAAGCACTGAAATTGAAACTGTGATTAAAAATCCTCCAACAAACAAAAGCCCAGGACCAGATGGCTTCACAGGTGAATTCTATCAAACATTTAGAGACGAGCTAACACCTATCCTTCTCAAGCTCTTCCAAAATATAGCAGAGGGAGGAACACTCCCAAACTCATTCTACAAGGCCACCATCACCCTGATACCAAAACCAGACAAAGATGTCACAAAGAAAGAAAACTACAGGCCAATATCACTGATGAACATAGATGCAAAAATCCTCAGCAAAATACTAGCAAACAGAAACCAACAGCACATTAAAAGGATCATACACCATGATCAAGTGGGGTTTATTCCAGGAATGCAAGGAATCTTCAATATATGCAAGTCAATCAACGTGATACACCATATTAACAAATTGAAGGAGAAAAACCATATGCTCATCTCAATAGACGCAGAGAAAGCTTTCAACAAAATTCAACACCCATTTATGATAAAAGCCCTGCAGAAAGTAGGCATAGAGGGAACTTTCCTCAACATAAAAGAAGGCCATACATGACAAACCCACAGCCAACATCGTCCTCAATGGTGAAAAACTGAAAACATTTCCACTAAGATCAGGAACAAGACAAGGTTGCCCACTCTCACCACTCTTATTCAACATAGGTTTGGACGTGTTAGCCACAGCAATCAGAGAAGAAAAAGAAATAAAAGGAATCCAAATTGGAAAAGAAGAAGTAAAGCTGTCACTCTTTGCAGATGACATGATAGTATATGTAGAGAATCCTCAAGATGCTACCAGAAAAATACTAGAGCTAATCAATGAATTTGGTAAAGTAGCAGGATACAAAATTAATGCACAGAAATCTCTTGCATTCCTATACACTAATGATGAAAAATCTGAAAGTGAAATTAAGAAAACACTCCCATTTACCATTGCAACAAAAAGAATAAAATATCTAGGAATAAACCTACTTAAGGAGACAAAAGACCTGTATGCAGAAAATTATAAGACACTGAGGAAAGAAATTAAAGCTGATACAAATAGATGGAGAGATATACCATGTTCTTGGCTTGGAAGAATCAACATTGTGAAAATGACTCTACTACCCAAAGCAATCTACAGATTCAATGCAATCCCTATCAAACTACCACTGGCATTTTTCACAGAACTAGGACAAACAATTTCACAATTTGTATGGAAACACAGAAGACCCCGAATAGCCAAAGCAATCTTGAGAACGTAAAATGGAGCTGGAGGAATCAGGCTCCCTGACTTCAGACTATACTACAAAGCTACAGTAATCAAGATAGTATGGTACTGGCACAAAAACAGAAACATAGATCAATGGAACAGGATAGAAAGCCCAGAGATAAACCCACGCACATATGGTCACCTTATCTTTGATAAAGGAGACAAGCATATACTGTGGAGAAAAGACAGCCTCTTCAATAAGTGGTGCTGGGAAAACTGGACAGGTACATGTAAAAGTATGAAATTAGAACACTCCCTAACACCATACACAAAAATAAACTCAAAATGGATTAAAGACCTAAATGTAAGGCCAGACACTATTAAACTCTTAGAGGAAAACATAGGCAGAACACTCTATGACATATATCACAGCAAGATCCTTTTTGACCCAGCTCCTAGAGAAATGGAAGTAAAAACAAAAATAAACAAATGGGACCTAATGAAATTAAAAGCTTTTGCACAGCAAAGGAAACCATAAACAAGACCAAAAGACAACCCTCAGAATGGGAGAAAATATTTGCAAATGAAGCAGCTGACAAAGGATTAATCTCCAAACTTTACAAGCAGCTCATGCAGCTCAATAACAAAAAAGCAAACAACCCAATCCAAAAATGGGCAGAAGACCTAAATAGACATTTCTCCAAAGAAGATATACGGATTGCCAACAAACACATGAAAGAATGCTCAAAATCATTAATCATTAGAGAAATGCAAACCAAAACTACAATGAGATATCTCACACCGGTCAGAATGGCCATCATCAAAAAATCTAGAAACAATAAATGCTGGAGAGGGTGTGGAGAAAACGGAACCCTCTTGCACTGTTGGTGGGAATGCAAATTGATACAGCCACTATGGAGAACAGTATGGAGGTTCATTAAAAAACTAAAAATAGAACTACCATATGACCCAGCAATCCCACTACTGGGCATATACCCTGAGAAAACCATAATTCAAAAAGAGTCATGTACCAAAATGTTCATGGCAGGTCTATTAACAATAGCCAGGACATGGAAGCAACCTAAGTGTCCATCATCGGATGAATGGATAAAGAAGATGTGGCATATTTATACAATGGAATATTACTCAGCCATAAAAAGAAACGAAATTGAGTTATTTGTAGTTAGTTGGATGGACCTAGATTCTGTCATACAGAGTGAAGTAAGTCAGAAAGAGAAAAACAAATACAGTATGCTAGCACATATATATGGAATCTAAGGGAAAAAAAAAAAGGTCATGAAGAACCTAGTGGCGAGACGGGAATAAAGACACAGCCCTACTAGAGAATGGACTTGAGGATATGGGGAGGGTGAAGGGTAAGATGTGACAAAGTGAGAGAGTGGCATGCACGTATATACACTACCAAACGTAAAATAGATAGCTAATTGAAACGGATTAGTGGGAAGCAAACGCATAGCACAGGGCGATCAGCTCTGTGCTTTGTGACCACCTAGAGGTGTGGGATAAGGAGTGTGGGAGGGAGGGAGATGCAAGAGGGAAGAGATATGGGAACGTATATGTATAGCTGATTCACTTTGTTATAAAGCAGAAACTAACGCACCATTTTAAAGCAATTATACTCCAATAAAGATGTTAAAAAAGAAAAGATAACTTCCGAACAATAACTCTCATGAACATAATAGGGAAAAATACTTAATAAAATATTAACAAATTGAATCAAGCTATATATCAAAATATAATACACCATGATTAAGCAGGGCTCATCCAAAAATTAAAAAAAAATAAATCAGTACAAGTGGTTTCCATTAGAAAAAAATATAAGACTCAAATCAATCATCAGCTAACTCCTTAAGAAACAAGAAAAACAAGGGAAAGGAAACCAAAGCCAAAATAAACCTGATGCAAGCATAAGGAAGGAAATAATAAAGAGTAGATCACTAAAACTGAACACAGAAAAACAATAGGAAAAAAAAAATCAATGGAATTGGTTACTTGAAAAGATGAGTAAATTTGACAAAATTCTATCATGTTTCCAATGAAAAAAGAGAAGACAAATTAATAATATCAGGAATTAAACAGGGCAAATAGCTACAGATCCTCTAGAAATAAAAAGATAATAAGATAATAAATAATAACAACAACTCCATGAACATAATGTTGGCTCTTGGATAAAATGCACTAATTCCTACAAAAGAAAAAATTACCACAACTCACGCAACATGAAATACATATTTGTATCATCTTATAACAATAGAAGACATTGAATTAGTAACTAAACCTTCTCAAATAGAATTCTTCGTGCCCAGATGGTTTAAGTGGATAATTTTACCAAACATTTAAAGAAAAATTAACACTAATTTTACAGTCCCTTCCAGAAAATGGAGGAGGGGATACACATTTCAGATCATTTTACAAGGCCTATATTAAACTGATAATAAAATCAAAGATCAAATAAGAAAACTAAAAATCAACATTACTCATGAAGATAGATGCAAATATTTTTAGCATTTAGATTATTAATAGAAATAATAGCAGGTGTAATTTATCAATATATAAAATATAATTATACACCATGATGAAGTGGCGTTTATACCAAAGATGTAAGGCAGGTTCAGTATTTGAGAATCAATCAAGGTAATCTACTATATTTTCAAGCTAAAGGAGAAAAATCACATGACCCTATCAATTAGAATAAAAGCATTTGAGAAAATTCAATACATACCCACTCATGATAGAAAATCAGAGAAAAGAAGTTATATCAACTTGAAAAACATCTACAAAAACACTGAACCTAATGTCCTACTTAGTGGTAAAGAACTAAATATTCCCCTGCTTAGTTCAAGAAAGAGACAAGATTGTCTTCTCTAACTATATACATTCAGTGTGATACTAGATATTTTAACCAATAAAATAAGGCAAGAAAAGGAAATAAAATATATTGAATTGGAAACAAAAAAATAAATGTTTTTATTTGCAGATAACATAATGATCTACAGAGACAAAACAAAATAATCTCAATATCACTAATCCATTAAGGAAATGTGAACTAAGACAATGATTAGATATCACTTTACATGTATTTGAAAAATAAAAATATGGTGACAATATCAAATGACAGAAGGTAGTGAAACTGGATCTCTCATAAATTGTTCATGAAAATGCAAAAATTTCCACTCTAGAAAAGGGTTTGGCAGTTTCTTTAAAAACTAATTTTACATATATATACACATATATATACACACACACACATATATATACATATACATAATATATATACATAAAATGAACCATTGAATATATGAAACAGCGGTCACATTTCAACATTTTCCCCAGAGAAATTAAAAGTTATGTCCACACAAAATCCTGTGCAAATTTTTCACTACAGCTTTATTTACAGTAACAAAAAAAACCCCCAAACAAAACAAAGAAAAACAAACATACAGCAAGAAACAATCAATATCCCTCAATAGGTATATGGCTAAACAACTGTGGTTCATCCAAAGCATTGAATAGTATTCACCAATAAAAAGGAATGCACTATTGATACAGGCAACAACTTTGGTATATCTCAAGCACATTATGCTGAGCCAATTTCTAAAGGTCACATACTTTATACTTATATAACATTCTTGAAATTACAAAATTATAGAGATAGAAATCAGATTGGTGGTTACCAGAATTAGGAATGAAGGGCTGACTGGTTGTGATTATAAAGGGTTAGTATGAAGGAGATCATGTGTTGATAGTTTAGTCCTTTATCTTATTTGTGCTGGTGGTTGCACAAATCTACACATGTGATTAAATGACAGAACTCTACATACATACTTTAACCAGTGAAAAGTTCCTGTTTTGCTCTTGTACTATAATCATGCAAGATATAATCATTGGGGGGAAACTAGGTGAAGGATATACAGGAATTCTCTTTATTTTCAACTTGAATTGGCAAATATATAATTATTTAAAAACAGTTAATCAGTGAATAATTTACCATATTAACTATTTCAATAAGAAAAAAAATACATGGTCATTTTAATAGATACAGAAAATATATTCAATTAAATTCAATATTGCTGTGATTTTGTTAAAGTAACATTTGTTAAGTAGAGCCACAGGGTGTCAGATGGTGAACCATGGTTCAACAAAGACTGAAAGGGAAAGTAAAATAGAGAATTTTGTTATTCACAGATACTGTAGGAGTTGCAGGCCTCCAGGGGCCACATGGGGAGGTAAAGTCAGGGTACAGGCAAAGTGATCAGTGCATAATCTGGGGCACATGCCTTTATTAAATTTGTGGGTGGAGCATTTCTCAGGTTCCCAGGCAAAAGCCAGATTGGTCAATTCCAACCAGAAAGAGTGGGGTTTTGGTAAGGTCCACTGGGCTCTTATATAAGGGACACACAACTAGAAGAAGCTGGGAGTCAGAGCACACTGTTTATCACCAGGGCTGTTGGGGAATTCATATCAGGAACAAAACTTATTTGTGACTCTGCAGATTATCTAGGGCATGAACTTGCAGCTGGGCCTACTTTCAGTTCAAGGCCCCTGTAGGCCAATTAGCCATGCAAAATGGATGCTGTGGCAGAAATATTATGGAGTAGTTTAGCTAAATTCTCAACTAACATCCATTCATGAAAAAATATCAACCAATTAGGAGTTGACTAGAACTTCCTTAACCTAATAAAGGGTATCTACAAAAAACACATCTACAATCATACTTAATGGTGAGAGTCTGAAAGCTTTCAGGAAGTTTTACTAAGTTTAGAAAGGAGGCACAGATATCCTGTTCCTCCACTGGTATTCAACAGCATATTGGGAAGGCCTTGCAATAAGGCAAGAAAAGCAAATAACAGGGCATGTAGTTATAAAAGAAAATAAAGCTATGAATTCTTAAACAACAGAAAAATCACAAAGAATCTGCCAAAAAAAGGAACTCATATATGAGTTTATCAAGACCATAGGATACAAGGTTGTTATATAAAAAGTCAGGTGTATTCGTACATAACAACAAAGAAAAAATGGAATTTTTATTAAAAGAAAATACCACTTGCCATAGCAACAGGAAATGTAGTACTCAGGCAAAAATCTAACAAAATATGTGCAGGATTTGTATGTAACAAACCACAAAATGCTGACAAAATAAAACAAAGTAATATGAATAAATAGAAATATACATCACATGCATTAACTCAATACTGTTATGATATCTATTCTCCACAATTTGATATATAAATTCAAAATAATTCAAATAAAAGTCACAGTTTTATTTTGATGACTGACAAAACTTTTCTAAAATTTATATAACAAAGTAATGGATATAGAAATGCCACCCTCTCCAGAGTTTGCTGTCAATTTTTGAGCACTGCTGTTATTGTTTATTTAGTGACTGTTCTTAACTATCTTTACAAAGACTGCATTCACTGTTGAGCTTGGTCACGGAAGTCTATATTTTTCATCTCAAAGTTAGTCAGTGTCTAGATAGAACTTTACTTAAATGTCAAAATTTAGTTACCTCTTTATTCATTAAGCACTTCCTGGTTGCTGAAAGCTTTTTATTAGATTACAGATTTCTGAAAAAGTTAATTCTGTCAGATTTTGTTAGCTTAAATGTTGCTTCAGTGAGAAACTGATTGTTTGAACTCATACACCACCATTTCTGATAAGTCACGTAATGACTCCTGGTCTTTTAATTCAGTATGTCTTTCTCTGTAATCTCTATGTATATTAGACTACTTGTAATTTATTTAAATATTGATATGTTTGATTTATATTTATTACCTTGCTATGTATTTGATTTATATTTATTATCTTGCTAATTGCTGTTTTCTTTATTTATTACTGTGCTATTGCTGTCATATATTTTACTTTTTCATAAATTATAAATGCAAAATGCATAGCTTCTCTTTTGCTTTAGTCAGTTATATTTACCACAATTTAAAATAAGAAAAATTAATTTTATATTCACTGAATTTTTATCCATTCATGACTCTCCTCCTTCATTCATGTAGATCTTAATTTCTGTCTTGTATCATATTCTTCTTCCTGAAAACTCCCATTAATATATCTTAGAGTGTCAGATACCTGAAAATAATACTCTCAGTTTTTGTCTGAACACTCTTAAATTCTTCTTTTTTAAATTTCTGCAGATATTTTTTACCTTTATATTTTAAAATAATTATTGATTTGCAGTACAGAGAGGTCTGATATACACTTTATCCTGTTTTTGCAAATGGTAACATCTTATATAACCATAATACAGTATAAAAACCAGGAAAAGGACATTAATATAATGTTTGTGTGTATAGTTCTATGTCATTTTATCACATATGTAGATTTCTGTAACCACCATCAAAATCAAGATTCAGAACTATTCTATCCCCACAAAGTTATCTCTTATGCTACCTATCTATAGGCACATCCACCCTCTTTATGCATCATCCCTTAACCCTGGCAACCAGTAATACGTTTTCCATTTTTTAATTATCTCATTTCAAAAATGTTATATAGATGGAATTATATAGTATGTAACCTTTGAGAGTTCCCTTTATTCACTCAGAATAAAGACCTTGCGATCCATTTAAGTTGTTGCATGTTCAATATTTTTTTTATTTTAATTGCTGTGTAGTTTTCTGTGTTGTGGATGCACCACAGTTTGTTTATCTATGCATCAGTTGTAGAACAATTTGTTTTGTTGATTGCTTTGTCTCTTGACGGTGGTTTTATTTTCCTTGCGTTTGATGTTTCTTGAAAGTTTTGATTAAATATTAGCCATAGTAGTTCTACAGTAGAGACTGACGTAAATACTATTTATGCCTCAAAACAAGCACATCTCTTCTATTGCTAGATCTTTAATGTGAGAGGTTGAGTCAGTGTACTCAAGGTGAGTTAAGTTTAACCCTGTTTTTGTAATGATTACCCTCAATCCACTACCAGCTTCAGTTTCCTCTAGCACAACCTTATTATGAGGGCAGATATTGAGTTACCAGAAAATTTGCCCCAATTTTCTTCCTCATTTAGCTTTAAGCTTTCCCAGTGAACTATGCTACAAAGAGTATCTCTCTTCTCAGCAGTGTATTATTTTTGCTTGTTACTTAATGCTTGTAAGCCTGAAGTAGGGGGTGAGGCATTCCTCGTTTGCCTGATTCAGCATCAATTCTTAGGATGGTACTTGTGTCCCTGAATCTTTGGAGTGGTGCTTTCTCAGTGACCCTTCTCCTCCTCAGCATTAGGGAGTTTTTAATCATCTGGGCTCAGGATGGTTTTCTGCCTCCCTAGAGTTGTACATTTTTTTCCCTGTTACCTTCTTTGAGGCATACTGGGTCTTGATCTGTTCCTTAAAGTTGACAGTATTTTCTTCTCATCATTAAATGTCTTAAGGCTTTTGTTCCATGGAGGAAAAGGAACTAAGCAGGGCTTCATGCCTTTCTTGTAGTGGTGTTTTTTTTTGTTTGTTTGTTTTTTCTCCCCTCAGCTGGCACCACAAGAAAAGTTTCTTCCATTGACCCTCCTTTACTCAAGTCTTTCTTATAAGCATACTGTGAGTTCTATAGAGAAGAGATTGCCAGTGGTTGTGATCTTCACTAATTTTTGAGACATCCAGGGGTTCTACATTTTTCTACTAGCTTACAACCTTTAGTAATTTATTACATATATTAGATGAATTTTTCTTACCTGCTTGTATGTAACTCTGTTCTCCTCCTATTCTCTGACTGGGTGAGTGTTCATAGCCCATTTTTGAAGGGTCAGTCTTTCCTTACATTTCAAGACAGAGGTTTGCTCTACAATCTTACCTTACTGACAGGTTCAAGAAATATGATTTTGAATATTACCTAGATTATTTTTTTATTGAATTTGGAGTGGCACATTGTTAATTTTCTATAACCTAAGGGGAAGTTGAAAGTACTTCATTGTTTTAATAAGGAAATTAAAGCCTAGAAAAATTAGATTGTGTGCATGAAATCACATAACTAGTGGTAAGATAAGCAGTTTAACTTGCTTAAATTCAACTCATTAGTTTTCCTCTTGAATTGCTTATTCCACAAACATTTATTGGCTTCTTACTATGTGCTAGAGACTATTTCTTGGCATTTGAGATACAGCCATGAAACAAACAGAAAATCTTCCCACCAAAGACCTTAAAATACATTAGCAAAAGATTAAAAAATAAATAATAAAAGTGAAAAGTAATAAACTATATAGTATTTATTAAAATAATATATGCTATGGGGAAATAAAGAAAGGGAAGTTGGAAGTGCAGAGTGAATGGTTATAATTCTAAATAGGATTGTCAGGATAGCCTATAATTATGAGGCAATGTTTGGCAAATATTTCTGATGGTGGGGAAATGAGCCATGTAGGTTTATGGGAAAAAGCTTTAAGGTGTTGAGAAAGCCCAGACAAAGACTCTGATGTGGGAGTTTCATATGTGTGTTCACAGTGAAGAAGCCATTTGTGATTAGAGAAGAGTGGGTAAGAGGCAAGAATCAGAAAGATAAATGGGAGCCAGATTATGTAGGGCCAGCCATGTAGACCAGTATCAAGACTTTATGTTTTACTGTAAGTAAAATATGATGACATTGCAATGATTTGGACAGAACAGTGAAATAATCTTACTAACATTTTAGAAGTATCAGAAGCATTAAAAATAGAATGAAAGGGAGGAGAGTAGAAACTGATGGACCATATACCACCAAATGAAAAAAATCTTGTGAATTGCATCAGAGTTAAAGTCATGGAGATGGTGAGGAGAGTCAGAACTTTTTTTTATTATTTAAATGTTTATTGTTAAAATGCTGTGGCAATCACTATTTTAGTTGCTGGGGGCACAGCAGTGGACAAAATAGATCCAAATTTCTGAACTCATGAGCTTATATTCTGGTAAGTGAAGAGAGACAACAAACAAAATTAGTAAAATATACTATATTGATATATGTCGATATCTGCTACAGAAGGAAATAAAGCACAGGGAGGAGATACAAAGTGCCAAGAATGGTATTCAATTTACTACATTGACTAATTAATTACAAACTTTAAGATGTACAGAAAAGTTGTAAGATTAGTACAAATAATTTTCAGGTACTCTACATCCAAACTCCTCAAATGCTAAAGTTTTACTACATTTACTTTCTGTCTCCCTCTCCCTCTCTCTCTCTCCTGAATTATTTAAAAGTAGATATGATGCCTCTTTAAATATTTGTGTCTGTATTTCCAAAAAACAAGAATTTCTGATATATATATTTTATATATATAACCACAGTCTAGTCATCAAAATCAGAAAATTAATATTGGTGTAAAACTATTATCTAAATCATAGGTCTTATTTAGATTTCACCAACTGTCCCAATAATGTTCTTTATACTAGAAGGAAACCCAAGGTCATCTGTTGGACACATTTGTCATGCCTCTTCAGTCAGTCTCCTATTTCATGACACTAATACTTTTATTTTTATTTATTTATTTATTTATTCTTATTTCCTTGCTTTCTTTTTTTTTAACATCTTTATTGGAGTATAATAGCTTTATAATGGTGTGTTAGTTTCTGCTGTATAACAAAGTGAATCAGATATATATATACATATATCTCCATATACCCTCCCTCTTGTGTCTCCCTCCCACCCTCCCCATCCCACACCTCTAGGTGGTCACAAAGCATCAAACTGATCTCCCTGTGCTATGTGGTTGCTTCCCACTAGCTATCTATTTACATTTGGTAGTTTATATATGTACATGCCACTCTCTCACTTCGCCCCAGCTTACCCTTCCCTCTCCCCATGTCCTCAACTCCATTCTCTACATCTGCATCTTTACACCTGTCCTGCCCCTAGGTTCTTCAGAACTATTTTTCTTTTAGATTCCTTTTATATGTGTTAGCATACGTTATTCATTTTTCTCTTTCTGACTTCACTCTGTATGACAGACTCTAGGTCCATCCACCTCACTACAAACAACTCAATTTCGTTTCTTTTAATAGGTGAGTAATATTCCATCATATATATGTGCCACATCTTCTTTATCCATTCATCTGTCAATGAACACTTAGGTTGCTTCCATGTCCTGGCTATTGTAAATAGAGCTGCAATGAACATTTTGGTACATGAGTTTTTGAATTATGGTTTTCTCAGGGTATATGCCCAGTAGTGGGATTGCTAGGTGATATGATAGGTCTGTTTTTAGTTTTTTAAGGAACCTCCATATTGTTCTCCATAGTGGCTATATCAATTTGTATTCCCACCAAGAGTGCAAGCGGGTTCCCTTTTCTCCACACCCTCTCCAACATTTATTGTTTGTAGATTTTTGATGATGGCCATTCTGACCTGTGTGAGGTGATACCTCTTTGTAGTTTTGATTTGCACTTCTCTAATGATTAGTCATGTTGAGCATCCTTTCATGGGTTTGTTGGCAATCTGTATATCTTCTTTGGAGAAATGTCTATTTAGGTCTTTTGTCCATTTTTGGATTAGTTTTTCTGTTTTTTTGATATTGATCTGCATGAGCTACTTGTATATTTTGGAGATTAATCCTTTGTCAGTTGCTTCGTTTGCAAATATTTTCTCCCATTCTGAGGGTGGTCTTTTCATCTTGTTTATGGTCTCTTTGCTGTGCAAAAGCTGTTAAGTTTCATTAGGTCCTCTTTGTTTCTTTTTGTTTTTACTTCCATTTCTCTAGGAGGTGGGCCAAAAAGGATCTTGCTGTGATTTATGTCATAGAGTGTTCTGCCTATGTTTTCCTCTAAAAGTTTTAGTGTCTGGCCTTACTTTTAGGTCTTTAATTCATTTTGAGTTTATTTTTGTGCAGGGTGTTAGGGAGTGTTCTAATTTCATTCTTTTACATGTAACTGTCCAGTTTTCCCAGCACCACTTATTGAAGAGACTGTCTTTTCCCCATTGTGTATTCTTGCCTCCTTTATCAAAGATAAGGTGACCACATGTGGGTGGGTTTACCTCTGGGCTTTTGATCCTGTTCCATCCATCTATATATATGTTTTTGTGCCAGTACCATACTGTCTTTTTTTGTTTTTAATTCTTTTAAATTTTATTCATTTATTTTTTGGCTGCATTGGGTCTTCATTGCTGTATGTGGGCTTTCTCTAGTTGTGGCAAATGGGGGTTAGTCTTTGTTATGGTGCACAGGCTTCTCATTGCAGTTGCTTCTCTTGTTGCAAATCATGGGCCCTAGGCACACGGGCTTCAGTAGTTGTGGCATCCGGGCTCAGTAGTTGTGGCTCATGGGCTCTAGAGTGCAGGCTCAGTAGTTGTGGCACACAGGCTTAGTTGCTCCGTGACATGTGTGATCTTCCTGCACCAGGGCTCAAGCCCGTGTCCTCTACACTGGCAGTCGATTCTTAAACACTGCACCACCAGGGAAGCTCCATATTGTCATGATTACTGTAGCTTTGTAATATATTCGGAGGTCAGGGAGGCTGATTCCTCCAGCTCTGTTTTTCTTTCTCAAGATTGTTTTGGCTATTTGGGTTCATTTGTGTTTCCATATAAATTGTGAAATGTTTTGTCCTAGTTCTGTGAAAAATGCCATTGGTAGTTTCACAGGGATTGCATTGAATCTGTAGATTGCTTTGGGTATTATAGACATTTTCACAATATTTATTCTTCCAATCCAATAACATAGTATATCTCTCCATCTGTTTGAATCATCTTTAATTTCTTACATCACTGTCTTATAGTTTTCTGCATACAGGTCTTTTGTCTCCTTAAGTAGGTTTATTCCTAAGTATTTTTTTGTTGTTGTTGCAATGGTAAATTGGAGTTTTTCCTTAATTGCTCTTTCAGATTTATCATCATAAGTGTATAGGAATGCAAGAAATTTCTGTGTATTAATTCTGTATCCTGCTACTTTACCAAATTCATTGATTAGCTCTAGTAGTTTTCAGGTAGTGTCTTTAGGATTCTCTATGTATAGTATCATGTCATCTGCAAACAGTGACAGCTTTACTTCTTCTTATCCGATTTGGATTCCTTTTATTTCTTTTTCTTCTCTGTTTGCTGTGACTAAAACTTCCAAAACTATGTTGAATAATAGTGGTGAGAGTGGGCAACCTTGTCTTGTTCCTGATCTTAGTGGAAATGATTTCAGTTTTTCACCATTGAGAATGATGTTGGCTGTGGGTTTGTCATATATGGCCTTTATTATGTTGAAGTAAGTTCCCTCTATGCCTCCTTTGTGGAGGGTTTTTATCATAAATGGGTGTTGAATTTTCTCAAATACTTTTTCTGCATCTCTTGAGATTATCATATAGTTTTTAATCCTTCAATTGGTTAATATGGTGTATCACATTGATTCATTTGCATATATTGAAGAATCCTTGCATTCCTGAGATAAACCCCACTTGACCATGTTGTATGATCCTTTTAATGTGCTGTTGGATTCTGTTTGCTTTTATTTTGTTGAGGATTTTTTCATCTATGTTCATCAGTAATATTAGCCTGTAGTTTTCTTTGTTTGTGACATCTTTTTCTGGTTTTTGTATCAGCGAGATGGTGGCCTCGTAGAATGTGTTTGGGAGTGTTCCTCCCTCTGCTATATTTTGGAAGAGTTTGAGAAGGATAGGTGTTAGCTCTCCTCTAAATGTTTCATAGAATTCACCTGTGAAGCCATCTGGTCCTGTGCTTTTGTTTGTTGGAAAATTTGTAATCACAGTCTCTTGTAGACAGCATATATACAGGCCTTGTTTTTGTATCCATTCTGCCAGTCTATGTCTGGTTGGAGCCTTTAATCCATTTACATTTAAGGTAATTATCGATGTGTATGTTCCTATTACCATTTTCTTAATTGTTTTGGGTTTGTTATTGTAGGTCCTTTTCCTTCTCTTGTGTTTCCTGCCTAGAGGAGTTCCTTTAGCTTTTGTTGCAAAGCTAGTTTGGTGGTGCTGAATTCTCTTATCTTTTTCTTGTCTGTATAAATTAAAGATTTTAAATTCTCCATCGAATCTGAATGAGATCCTTGCTGGATAGAGTAATCTTGGTTCTAGTTTTTTCCCTTTCATCACTTTAAATATGTCCTGCCACTCCCTTTTGGCTTGCAGAGTTTCTTCTGAAAGATCAGCTGTTAACCTTATGGGGATTCCCTTGTATGTTATTTGTTGTTTTTCCCTTGCTGCTTTTAATATTTTTTTCTTTGTATTTAATTTTTGCTAGTTTGATTAATATGTGTCTTGGCATGTTTCTCCTTAGATTTATCCTGTATGGGATTCATTGTGCTTCCTGGATTTGTTTGACTATTTTCTTTCTCATATTAGGGAAGTTTTCAACTATGATCTCTTCAAATATTTTCTCAGTCCCTTTGTTTTTCTCTTCTTCTTCTAGAACCCCTATAATTCGAAAACTGGTGCATTTAATGTTGTCACGAGGTCTCTGAGACTGCTTCAATTCTTTTCATTCTTTTTTCTTTATTCTGCTCTGCAGTAGTTATTTCCACTCTTCTGTCTTCCAGGTCACTTATCCATTCTTCTGCCTCTTTGGAAGATTTTAGTCAATAGCAGTTATTCTGCTATTGATTCCTTAGAGAAAAATTTTAATTTCATTTATTGTGTTATTCATCATTGTTTGTTTTCTCTTTAGTTCTTCTAGGCCTGGGTTAAACGTTTCTTGTATTTTCTCCAATCTATTTCCAAGATTTTAGATCATCTTTACTGTCATTACTCTGAATTCGTTTTTAGGTAGACTGCCTATTTCTTCTTCATTTGTTTGGTCTGGTGGGTTTTTACCTTGCTCCTTCATCTGCGTTTTATTTATCTGTCTTCTCATTTTGCTTAACTTACTGTGTCTCCTTTTCACAGGCTGCAGGTTCATAGTTCCCATTGTTTTTGGTGTCTGCCCCCAGTGGCTAAGGTTGATTCAGTCAGTTGTGTAGGCTTCCTGGTGGAGGGCACTGGTGCCTGTGTTCTGGTGGATGATGCTGGATCTTGTCTTTCTGATGGGCAGGACCACATCTGGTGGTTTGTTTTGGTTTCTGTGATCTTATTATGATTTTAGGTATCCTCTCTCCTAATGGGTGGTGTTGTGTTCCTGTCTTGCTAGTTGGTTGGAATCTGGTGTCCAGTGCTGAAGTTTGCTGGTTATTGAGTGGAGCTGGGTCTTAGCCTTGGGACAGTGATCTCCTCTGGGAGAACTCTCACCAACTGTTATTATGAGGGTCTGGGAGGTCTCTGGTGGACCAGTGTCCTGATCTGGGCTCTCCCACTTCAGAGGCTCAGGCCTGACACCCGGCCGGAGCACCAAGACCCTGTCAGCCACACAGCTCAAAAGAAATGGGAAAAAAGAAAAAAAAAAAGAGAAAAAAGAAATAAAATAAAGTTATTAAAATAAAAAATAAAAAAAATACGAAAATAAAATATAAAAAAGTAATGAAGAAAAAGAAGAGTGCAACCAAACCAATAAACAAATCCACTAATGTTAACAAGCACTGAAAACTATACTAAAAAATACAGACAGACAGAACCCTAGGACAAATGGTAAAAGCATACGTATACAAACAAAATCACACAAAGAAGCATACAAATATACACTCACAAAAACAGAAAAAGGAAAAACAAGTTATATATATATATACATATATATATATTTATATAATTATATAAAGGAAGAGAGCAACCAAATCAATAAACAAATCTACCAATGATAATAAGCTCTAAATACTAAACTAAGATAAACATAAAACCAGAAACAAATTAGATGCAGAAAGCAAACCCCAAGTCTACAGTTGCTCCCAAAGTCCACTGCCTCAATTTTGGGATGATTCGTTGTCTATTCAGGTATTCCCCAGATGCACGGTACATCAAGTTAATCGTGGAGATTTAATCCGCTGCTCCTGAGTCTGCAGAGAGAGATTTCCCTTTCTCATCTCTGTTCGCATAGCTCCTGGAGTTCAGTTTTGGACTTAAACCCACCTCTGTGTGTAAGTCACCCTCTGGCATCTGTTCTTCACCCAGACTGGAGGGGGTTAAAGCAGCAGCTGATTTGGGGGATCTGGCTCATTCAGGCTGTGGGGAGGGAGGGGCACAGAATGTGGGGAGATCCTGTGGCAGCAGAGGCCGGTGTGATGTTGCAACAGCCTGAGGTGCGCCGTGTGTTCTCCCAGAGAAGTTGTCCCTGGATCACAGGACACTGGCAACGGCAGGGTGCACAAGCTCCCAGGAGTTGAGTTGTGGATACTGAACTGTGCTTGCACACAGGATTCTTGGTGGCTGCAGCAGCAGCCTTAGCATTTCCTGCCTGTCTCTGGTGTCCACGCTGATATCCGTGGCTCACGCCTGTCTCTGGAGCTCATTTAGATGGTGTTCTGTGTCCCCTCTCCTTGTACCCCCCAAAACAATGGTCTCTTGACTCTTAGACAGTTCCAAACTTTTTCCCAGACTCCCTCCTGGCTAGCTGTGGTGCACTAGACCCCTCAGGCTGTGTTCATGCAGCCAACCCCAGTCCTCTCCCTGGGATCTGACCTCTGAAGCCAGAATCTCAGCTCCCATGGTGAGCAGACAAGCCACTGAGGCTGGTGAGTGCTGGTTGGCACTGAACTTCTGTTTAGGAATCTTTTCACTTTGCCCTCTGCACTTCGGTTGCTGTGCTCTCCTCAGTGGCTCCAAAGCTTCCCTCCTGCCCACTCCCCTTCTCCACCAGTGAAGGGGCTTCATAGTTTGTGGAAACTTTTCCTCCTTCACAGCTCCCTCCCAGAGGTGCAGGTCCTATCCCTATACTTTTGTCTCTGTTTCCTTTATGCTTTGAAAATAAGTATTGTACAATGTATTCAACATGTAAGTTTAGAAGTTGAGTGGAGGGTGGATATATGAGTCTGGAGCTCAAGAGAGGCTTCTGGGCTCAAATATAATGAAAGACATTGGCAAATAGATGGTTTGTATAAATATAGGAATAAATGAGTTTACTAAGAGAATGAGTATACATTAAATAAAAAAAAATAGAGAAACAGGGAATGAGGAACAGAAGACTCCAAACTTAATAGTTTAGAAGAAAGAAAGATCCAACAAACAGACTGCAGAAGGGGATACTGTGTGAGAGAATTTAAATCACAAATGTACAGTAAATGATGAGGTAAATTGGGCAGGAGGAGCAAAGATATCAAGGAGGAGGAAGAGATCAACTCTGTCAAATATTGCTGATAGATCAGGTAAATGAATATTGAAGAAGATAGATAAGTAAGCTAACATTAAAATTTGACGATTGCAGTTAATGACATGATGGTTATTAGTGATGTTTATTTGAGAAGTTTCAATGGAATAGTAAAGACAAAAGCTACTTAAAATGTATTCAAGAGAGAATAAAGACTTCTGACTTCTGCTAAGCAATGCAGAAAGCTGCCAGTAGCACAATCCTATGGTTACAATAAGAAGAAATCCAGAAAAATCTACAAATAAGTAAATTTTTAAAATTGTTTCTTGAATAGTAGCTGATATACTGTACAATTCACCCTTCTAAAGTGTACATTTCACTGGTTTTTAGTTTATTAACAAATGTGTAGCCATTTCCACTAATTCCAGAGCATTTTTATGAGCCCAAACAGAAACTCATTACTCAGTTATTCCCCATCCCCCCTCCTTATAGATATCCTAAGGGGTATGAAGTGGTATCTCATGGCTATAATAATAAAAAAAATAGTTAAAAACAATGTTGGAGATAATTCGAAGAAATTTTAAAATTCATAAACAGCTTGTGGGAATGAAAAATGGTACAGCCAATTTGCAAAAAAGTCTGATTTAGAGTTACCATATGATCCAGTAATTCCAATCCTAAATACTACCCAAGATAAATGAAAACATATTTCCATGCAAAAACTTGTACAGAAATGTTTATATCAGCATTATTCAAATATGCATCAGTAGATAAATTAAAGATTATTGAGCAATAGAAATTATTTATTATTATTATTCAACAATGGAAAGAAATGAATTCTTAATAAATGATACAAAATGGATGAACATTGAAAGTATTATGCTAAGTAAAATAAACCAGTACTAAAGGATCACATATAGTATTATTCAAATTATTTGAAATGTTCAATGTAGGCAAATCTATAGAGACAAAAACTAGATTAATGGTTGCTTACTGCTGGGGTACATCAGAGCATTGGGTGTAATGGCTTAGGATTGTGGGATTTCTTTTGGGGGTAATAAAGAGTTGTCTGTGATGATGGATGAACAACATTGTAAATATATTAAAACTCATGGAATTGTGCACTTTAAAAGGATGAATTAAATAGGATGTCAGTTATATCTCAATAAATCTATTAAAATAAACAGTGAACTGTGGTATATACAAACAATGAAATATTATTTAGTAATAAAAATAAATGAGCTATCAAACCATGAAAAAGTATGGAGAAACTTTAAATATATATTGTAAGTGAAAGAAGCCCATATGAAAAGACTCTATACCATAGTCTTCTTGACAGAAATCTGCCAAGTCGAAAGACAGTGAAACATCTTTAAAGTGAGAGGAAAAGCAACAACAATACTGTAACCCAAACGTTATGCTCAGTGAAAATACTTTTTCAAAAAGGAAAAATAAAGAATTCTGGAAATAAAAATAGAGAGAATTCATTGCAAGTGGAACTACACTAAATAAATATGAAGTAAAATTTAGATAGAAGGAATATAATAGCAGATAGAAATGCAAATGTATTAAAATAAACAAAGAGTGTTGGGAATAGAACAAATAAATGTAAAATAAAAATGATTCTTTTCTTATTCAACTTCTCTAAAGAGGTAAACTTGTTTAAAGTAAAAATGAGCAATGTATTTTATTTTTGTACCTTATGTAAAGGTAAAATCTACAATGAAAATAGTGCAACGGATGGAAAAAAAAACAGGGAATATACTGTTGTAAGTTCATAGAATAAACATGAAGATATATAATGTTATTTGAAAGTAGGTTCTAGTTAATTTAAGATGTAGAATTTAAACTCCAGGGCAAAACTAAAAAAAAAAAATTAAAAATAAATATTATAGTAGGTTAGTACTGAAGATAAAGTAGAATCATAAAAATGTTTCCATACCCAAGATTAAATCAAATAAGGAAACAACAAACAGATATAGCAAATAGAAAATAGGTAGAAATATGACAGAATTATTCCAAACATAAAAATATTTGCTGTAAACTTGAGTTGTTGACACATACCTATGAAAAGACAGATACTCTCAGACTGTATTAAAAAATGCATTAACAAACCCCATACTGTCTACAAAAACAAAACAAGAAATCTTCACATACTTTAAATATATAAGCACATATAGGTCAAAATTAAAGTTTGAAATAGGAAGAGGAGATATCAAGTTGGCAACATAGGTCATTCCTGACTTTAGTCTCCCTCACAAGAAGATCAACTAGCAGCTATCTATAGGCAAAACACCACTGAAAAAATCTCAGAACATGGGGGTGAATCTGAAGCACCCCAGATCACAGAGACCTAGAAGCATCCTATTAGTAAAGTAAGAGGAATAGTTACATTCTGCATCACCCCTCCCCCAGGTCAGCACAACAGCACACTGAGAGGGCCCCTCCTGAGCCTATGTTTTCTTCACTGAGAAAAAGAGATCTCAATGAGTACATCCAGCTCCCCTAGCATTGTGGGACACTTCTGGGGAGGCCCACTCAAGTCTCACTTCACAGGAATCACAGGGGGTTTCTGTAGGGATTGACCACTGAAGATCAGTTTGAGATACAGCAGGGGGCTGGGCTGACAGCACCCAGTGCTCAGATCTTGGCAGACTACATTCCTTCTCACTGGAGGCTAGAGATAAATCCTAGCAAACAGTTCTATCAATCTGTATAAACAAGTTGGTGACACCATCTGGCCAGGGAGCAATTCTGCCTGATTCAAGTCCACAGACAATGAATCATATGGGTCTTGGAGCCTGCTTTATCGCCCTGCCAGAAAACGGAAGTAAATTTGAAGTTGTGCCTAGTGCTGAATATAGCTCTCAGTCAAACCCAAGCAGGAAAACTAACCAGAGCACCTGGAAACTACATATCCTATCCTATAGCCTTCCTCACAGCAGCACCCAAGCACAGAGTCCAGCCAGCTGCTCTGACCAAATGCAGAGCCAAGCCAGTGGTCCTATCTGGACAGGGATCTTGGTGGACAAATATGCAAGACTTTGATCCCCAACATATGAGACTTATTGGCCTTGGAGCTTATTTTAGCCAGGTAGGAAAGCAAATATGAAGCCATGCCTACAGCTGAGCATAACCCCCATTTCATCCTGGCCAGCTTAACCAGAGTACCTGGGAAGCTGCATAGACCATCTTACAACCTCACTTGTAGCAGCACCAAAGCAGAAAGCCCAGCCAGTGGCTATATACTGCAGAGCTAAGCTGGTGTCCTTGTCCGACCAGGGAACTCAGACAGCTCTGTTTGATTTGGGTCCTCAGTGAGCTGTACAAAACTTAGACCCTGTTTGACTGCCCCACCTGAGCAAGGAAGAATTCAAGCCCCACCTATTGTTGATTATAGTCCTCAGTCTCACCCAACCAAAAAGCCTAACCCAGAAAGCTGTGTGGCCCAACCTACAGTCCTACTTACAGTGGCACCCAAGGAGAGAGCCTAGCCAGCAGCTCTGCCCATCTGCAGAACAAAGCTGGTGGGGCTGTCTGACCAGGGAGCACAGTGGTCAGTTCTACCTGATTCAGTTCTACCTGCCAACAAGCTGAACTGACCTTGGAAACTGTTCTACTGCTCTGCCCTGGCAGGGAAACAGATTCAAATCCCCAGGCACTATAGGATATCGGTTACAGTCATGTCCAAATAGGAAGCCTGGCTAAGAACACCAGGGAAGCACCTACTAGAGCTCTGCTTATAGCAGCACTTGAACATAAAGCCCAGCCAGCAGCTCTGCCTATCTTGTGTCTTTGTATAGTCAAGGAGCTCAGTAGGAAGTTTTGCCTGATTCAGGTTCCCAACCAATGATCTGAACTGGCCTTGGAGCCTCTTCTACTGCTCTGCCTAGGCAGGGAATAAAATCCAAAGTGTCACCTACAGCTGAGTATAGACACCAGACCTGACCGAAAAGAAATCCTAAGTAGAGCACTGGAACAACTGCATAGCCCATCCTACAGCACTGCTTACAACTGCACCCAAACAGAGAACCCAGCCATCAACTCTGCCTAACTGCAGAACCAAGGTGCTAGACTTATCTGGCCAGGCTGCTCAGAGAGCAGTTATACCTGATTTGGGTTCCAAGCCAATGAGCTGTACAAAACACGGAGCCTATTCTACACTACCACACCACCCAGGATGGGAAGCAAATTTAAAGGGACACTTACTGCTGAATATAGCCTCTAATCCCTCCCTAACAAGAAACATATACAGAGAATCTGGGCAGACCTAGCTCCCATCTTACAACAGTGTCTGAGAGGAAACTAAATCATCAGTCTTAACCATTTATTTCCAGCCAGTGGCAAGCCCCTTGATTTCAGACTACAGGCGATGGTCTCACCCAAATAGAGATTCAGACTACAAACTTCACCTTCCCATGGACAGTACCAGCTGACATTTTCAGAGCCCCAAGTTGAGGTGGATGGTGAAGGACTATGCCTGCCAAAGGTAAACTGTAAAGTCTGGGAGAGGAGTCCACTTAAACAAATGTGCATATAAAACTGCAATGAATCAAGTTTCATAAAGAATCCAGTAAACGTGATACCACTAAAGGAAGCTAATAAAGCTCAAACAACTGATCCTAAAGAAATGGAGATCTATGAATTGTCTGACAAAGAATTTAGAATAATCCTCTTAAAGAAGTTTAGTGAACCACAAGAACACAAAGATGACTAAATAAAATTAGAAAAACAATGCAAGAACTAAATGAGAAGTTCCACAAATAAATAGAAATCATCAAAACGAACAGATATTTTAGAGCTGAAGAATATGTGACTGAATTGAAGAATTCAATAGAGAGCTTTAGCAACAGAAATGACCCAGCAGAAGTAAGAATCAATGAAGTGGAAGATAGGTCATTTGAAATGATCCAGTCAGAGAAGCAAAAAATAAAAATAAAATAACACAATAAAGTAAAATAAAATAAAATGAATGATAAAAGCCTATAGAACTTAGGGGGAACCATGAAAGAAAATAATATGCACGTTATATGAATCCCAGAATGAGAAGAGAAAGAGAAAAAAAAAAAGAACAGAAAACATATTTAAAGCAATAATGCCTAATTTTTTTTTACCAACCTGCAGAGAGAAATGGACATCCAGATTAATGAGGTCCAAAGGACCCCAAATAAATGGAACCCAAAAAAGGCTACCATGAGTATATTATAATGAAATTGTCAAAAGTCAGATACAAGGAAAGAATTTTGAAAGCAGCAAGAGAAAATCAACTTATCATATACAAAGAAACACCCACAAAACTACTTGTGGAATTCTCAATCAAAACTTTGTAAACCAGGCAAGTAGAATGATATGTTTAAAATATTGAAAGAAAAAAAAGAAAAAGAAAACTCTTTCAACCAAGAATACTCTATCTTGCAAAGCTGTCTTTCAGAAATGAAGAAGAGATAGACTTTCCTGAATAAACAAAAGAAGAAGGAATTCATTACCATTAGACATGCCTTACAAGAAAGCATAAAAGGCATTCTTCAAGTGGAAATAAAAGGATACTGAATAACATTGTAAAAATATATGAATGTATGTGTAAAACTCACTGAGAAGGTAAACATGTACTCAAAGTCAGATTCTCTAATATTGTAATGATGGTGTATAATTCATTTGCAACTCTAGTTTGAAAGTTTAAAAAAATAACAATAAGAATAACTACAATAATTTTATTGGATACACAATGTAAAAAAATGTAAATTGTAACATCAATAACATAAAATGTGAGGGGGAAAACGAAAAGTATCAGGTTTCTCTATTGCTATTGAATATAAGTTGTTATCAGCTTAAAATAGGGTGTTATACATATAATATTTTATATAAATCTGATGTTAACCAGAAAGGAAAAACCTATAGTAGACACACACAAAATATTATGATAAAGGAGTGAAAGCATACTGCTACAAAAAGTCATCAACTCACAAAATAAAATAGAAAAATAAGAAACAAAGAACAAAGAATTTAGAAAACTGTTATAAAACCATGAACAAAATGGTAATAGTAAGTTTGTACCTACCAATAATTACTTTCTATGTAAATGGATTAAATTATCCAATCAAAAGACATAGAATGGCTAAATGGATTTAAAAGGCAAGATCCAATAATATGCTGCCTACATGTGATTCACTTTAGTTGTAAAGACACATATTGACTGAGAGTGAAGGGATGGAAAAAGATATTTCAAGAAACAATGACCACATAAAAGCAGGCATAGCTAACATATACCAGAAAATAGTAGACTTAAGCTAAAAATTATCAAAAGAGACAAAGAAGGTCATTATGTAATAATAAAGGAGTCAATTCATTAAGAAAATATAATAAATTTAAATGTGTATGCACTCAATAAAAAAGCACCTAAATATATAAAGCAAGTACTTACAGAACTAAAAGGAGAAATAAACAGCAATAAAATATAGTTGGGGAATTTAATACTGCACTCTCAACAATAAGAGCTAGCTCATCCAGATAGAGAATCAATAGGCAACGTCAGATTTAAACAACACTATAGATCAAATGAATTTAACAGACATATATAGAACATTTTATCCAAGAACAGCAGAAAACATACTCTGCTTAAGTGCACAGGGATACTTTTCCAATGACAGATCATATGTTAGGCCACAAAACAATTCTTAGCAAATTCAAAAAGATTGAAATCATACTAGTATCTTTTCTGACCACAGTGGTATGAAATAAGAAATTAGTAACAGGAGGAAAACTGGAAAATTTACAAATGCATGGAAATTAAATAACACATTCAAGAAGAAATTGAAAGGGCTATACAAAAGGATCTTGAGGAGGAGTCGTCCAGATGGCAGAATGAGAGGATGCAAAATTCCTCACTCCTCACAAGTACATCAAGAATACATCTACAGGGCTTCCCTGGTGGCGCAGTGGTTGAGAATCTGCCTGCCAATGCAGGGGACACGGGTTCGAGCCCTGGTCTGGGAAGATCCCACATGCCGCAGAACAACTGGGCCCATGAGCCACAACTACTGAGCCTGCGCGTCTGGAGACTGTGCTCCGCAACAAGAGAGGCCACAACAGTGAGAGGCCCATGCACCACGATGAAGAGTGGCCCCCACTCACCGCAACTAGAGAAAGCCCTCGCACAGAAACAAAGACCCAACACAGCCAAAAATAAATAAATAAATAAATTAATTAAAAAAAAAAGAATACATCTACAAACAGAACAGTTCTCTCAGAGCACATGCTGAACAGTAACGAAGGGCTTTGGACTCCTAAAAGTGAAAGAAAAATATCCTCGCAATCAGGTAGGAAGAAAGAAAGAAAAAAAGAAGAGAGGAATCTAAAAAGGGAACAACAACACTGGTGGGAAGCCAAAGGGAGGGTAGGTCCACACACTCAGAAAAACTCCCTCACAGTGAGGAAATCAGCTGGGACAGAAAGGAAACTTCGTGGGATCAAAGGAGAATGCAGTGGATGGTCTGTGCAGGGCAGGACAAAGTAAGAACTGTGCACATGGTTTGCACAACGGCTCTGTGCATCCCAGTCTGAGCATGAGTCACCTGTTTTGGAGGGGGGCTTGGCACCGAAGGTGGGGTTTGGAGCATGGACACAGGGAGGGCACAGCTGTTGGCTGTGAAAAGACAGCCTGAAGGGACAGAAGTAAGGAGCTCCACAACTGGGGAAGTTTGCAGAAAAAGCCCAGGACACCATAGAAGCAAGGCGTCATTGTTGAGTGGCTCACAAGGGGCAGAGCTGCCATTACAACCCCTTTCCCCACCCACTGGCTTCTTTGGCCTCCCGTGGGCACTGAGAGGGGCACCCATCTGAGCAGGCTCACCCACCCCTCAAGCCAAGGCCTCCTCCACCCGTGTAGGAGGAGTGCAGCCCAAACCAAAGCCTCCTTGGGAATCAGCCCTGGGTGCCCTTGCCTGAGAGGGGAATCCACCAATGCTGGCAGGAGCTGAGTGCTAAAGTAGGGAGTTAATAGATAAGATCTGGGAAGAGGACAGGTGTTGGCTGCATGGATACAACAGAGGGGATGGGACTGAGGGGCTCTGTGGCTGGGAATGACCCTACGAGAAGTCTGGTCTGCCTAAGAAATGAGGTACCACTGTTGAGTGTCTTGCAAGAGGTGGGGTCACCACCCCCCACACACACCAGTCGCTGCCTCGTTGGACACTGGGAGGGAGACCCACCAGAGCAAGAATGCCCTAGTCTGTTGCAACTGCCTGCAGGTCTCCCCTGCCACAGGCAATTTGCACACACCCCAATCTTGACTGCCATACCTCTCCTCAGCCTAAGGCAGTAAGTGTGCCCCAATCAGCTGCTGCTTTCTCTCCCTCACGCCTGGGTGGGGAACAGACACCTGAGAGCGGTGCACACTCAAAGGTGGGGCCAAAACCAAAGCTGAGCCCCAGGGGAAGTGCAACTAAGGAATAGGAACAGAAATCTTTCTGTGCAGCTGCACAAGCCATGAATTAAATCCTCACAATCAGCTCAGTAAATCCTGCATCTGTGGAATACCTGAATAGACAATAAATGTTCCCACTCCTGAGACTGGTCTAGGCTTAGCAGCAGTGAATTTTGGGGGCAAGTACATGCAGGAGATGGGCCAGGTCAGAGTCTAAGCTGGGCCCACAGTGACCACAGCAGGCCCAGAGACCTACCTAGAGGCATTGGAGGGCCTCCTGGGGAGGCGGAGATTGGCTGTCGCTCACTAAGGGAGCAAGGACACTGACAGAGGAGGCCCCAGGAAAATATCTTTTTACTATTATTTTTTGTTTGTTTTGTTTTGTTCAATTGTTGGTGGTGTTGTTTTTATTTATTTTTATGTATATTTTTAATTTCTCTATTTTTACTTTAATTTTTGTTGTTTTTCTCCTTGTTTTTGTTCTTTGTTTTTCATTTTATTTTCTTTTTTTCTTTTTTTTTGATGGCATTTATGTGTTTATTTTATGTTTTCTTTGCTTTTTTTTGTTTGCTTTCTGCTTTTGTTTTATTTTCCATTTTTTGTTCTTGTTAGTTTAGTCATTATTGGTGGTTCTCATTTTTGAATTCTTTTCTTTGTTCTTTTTTTTTTTCTTTTCTTTTCTCTCTGCTTCTTTGTTAGTTTCTGCTAGTTTTGTTTTGCTCTTATCCTCTGTCTTGGATTTGGTGTGTCTATTTGTATTCTTTCTTCTTTTCTTGTGTGTCTGTGTGTGTGTGTGTGTGTGTGTGTGTTGTATTGTTGTTGGTGCTGTTTGTTTATTTTGTTTTTGCTATTTGTCTTGGGTTTTGTTTGTTTGTTTTCTTTTCCTTTTTTTCCTCTTCTTTCTTTTTTCTCTGGCCTCTCAGCATGGCTTGGGGGCTTTTGGTTTCCCGGCAGGGGTCAGGCCTGGGCCTTTGGGGTGGGAGTGCTGAGTCCAGGATGCTTGACCGCCAGAGAATTCCCAGGCACAGGGAATATTAATTGGCATGCGATCTTCCGTAGCTATCCATCTCATAAAAAGACCATGTCCCACTGAACTGCCTGCAGGCTGAAGTGCTGGACACCTCACAACAACCAGCAAGAAAGGAACAAAGCCCCATCCATCAGCAGACAGGCTTCCTAAAGCTGGGCTAAGCTCACAAACACCCCAAAATACACGATCTGGCACAGTCCTGCCCACCAGAAGGAAAAGACACAGCTCCACCCATCAGGAGACAGGCAGTAGTCCCTCTCACCAGGAAGCCTACACAAGTCCCCAGACCAACCTAACCCACCAGGGGGCAGACAAGAGAAGTAAGAGGAATTATGACCCTGCAGCCTGTGGAAAGGAGACCATGAACGCAGTAAGTTAGACAAAATGAGACAACAGAGAAATATGTTGAAGACTAAGGAGTAAGTTGAACACCCACAAGACCAAATAAATGAAGAGGAAATAGGCAACCTACCTGAAAAAGAATTCAGAGTAATGATAGTAAAGCTGATCCAAGATCTCATACATAGAATGGAGGCATGGAATGAGAAGGCACAAGAAATGTTTAAGAAGGATGTAGAAGTACTAAAGAACAAACAGTGATGAGCAACATAATAACTGAAATGAAAAATACACTAGAAGGAATCAATAGCAGAATAACTAAGGCAGGAGAATGGATAAGTGAGCTGGAAGAAAGAATGGTGGAAGTAACTGTTGCAGAACAGAATAAAGAAAAAAGAATGCAAGGAAATGAGGCCAGTCTCAGAGACCTCTGGGACAACATTAATGCACCAACATTCGAATTATACGGGTCCAAGAAGAAGAAGAGAAAGGGAAAGGGCCTCAGAATATATTTGAATAGATTATACTCGAAAATGTCCCTAACATGGGGAAGTAAAGAGTCAATCAAGTTCAGGAAGTGCAGAGAGTCCCATACAGGATAAACCCAAGGAGAAACACAAAGAGACACATAATAATCAAACTAACAAAAATTAAACACAAAGGAAAAATGTTAAAAGCAGCAAGGGAAAAGCAACAAATAACATACAAGGGACTCCCCATAAGGTTATCAGCTGATTTTTCAGCAAAAGTTCTGGAAGCCAGAAAGGAGCAGCAGGATATATTTAAAGTGATGAAAGGGAAAAACCTACAACCAAGATTATTTGACCCAGCAAGGAGCTCGTTCAGACTTGACAGAAAAACCAAAAGCTTTACACACAAGCAAAATCTAAGAGAATTCAGCACCACCGAACAAGCTATACAACAAATGCTAAAGGAAATTCTCTAGGCGGGAGAAACAATAGAAGACAATGACTTACAAACACAAACCCGAAACAATCACGAAAATGATAATAGGAACATACATACTGATAACTTCCTTAAATGTAAGTGGATTAAATGCTCCAACCAAAAGACACAGACTAGCTGAATGTATACAAAAACAAGACCCATATATATGCTGTCTATATGACACCCACTTCAGACCTAGGGAAACATACAAACAGAAAGTGAGGGAATGGAAAAAGTTATTCCATGCAAATGGAAATCAAAAGAAAGCTGAAGTAGCAATACTCATAACAGACAATATAGACTTTAAAATAAAGACTATTACAGGAGACCAGAAAGGAAACTATATAATGATCAAGGGACAAATCCAAGAAGAAGTTATAACAATAGTAAATATTAATGCACCCAACATGGGAACTCCTCAATACATAAGGCAAATGCTAACAGCCAGAAAAGGGGAATTTGACAGTAACACAATCATAGTAGGGGACTTTAACACTCCACTTACACCAATGGATAGATAATCCAGACAGAAAATTAATAAGGAAACACAATCCTTAAATGACACATTAGACCATATAGACTTCATTGAGATTTATAGAACATTCCATCTGAAAACAGCAGAACACACCTTATTCTCGAGCGCACAGAGAACATCTTACAGGATACATCACATCTGAGGTCACAAATCAAGCTTGGTAAACTTAAGAAAACTGAAATTGTGTCAAGCAACATTTCTGAACACAATACTATGAGATTAGAAATAAATTACAGGGAAAAAATGTAAAAAAACACAAACACATGGAGGCTAAGCAATATGTTACTAAATAACCAAGAGATCACTAAATAAATCAAAGAGGAAATAATAATAATAAAAAAACCTAGAAAGAAATGGCAGTGAAAACACAACGACAGAAACCCTATGGGATACAGGAAAAGCAGTTTTAAGATGGAAATTTATAGCAATACAATCCTATCTCAAGAAACAAGAAAAATCTCAAATAAACAATCTAACATTACACCTAAAGCAACTAGAGAAAGAAGAACAAAAAATCCCAAAGTTAGTAGAAGGAAAGAAATCATAAAGATCAGAGCAGAAATAAATGAAATAGTCATGAAGAAAACAATAGCAAAGATCAATAAAACTAAAAGCTGGTTCTTGGTGAAGATAAAAAAAAAATTGATAAACCTTTCACCAGAGTTAATAAAAAAAGAGAGAGGACTCAAATCAATAAAATTAGAACTGAAAAAGGAGAAGTCACAACTGACACTGCGGAAATACAAAGGATCATAAGAGACTACCACAAGCAACAATATGCCAATAAAATGGACATCCTGGAAGAAATGGACAAATTCTTAGAGAAGTACAACATTCCAAGACTGAACCAGAAAGAAGTAGAAAATATGAACAGACCAATCACAAGTAATGAACTTGAAACTGTGATTAAAAATCTTCCAGCAAACAAAAGTACTGGACCAGGGCTTTACAAGTGAATTCTATCAAACATTTAGAGTAGAGCTAACAACTATATTTATCAAACTCTTCCAAAACACTGAAGAGGGAGGAACACTCCCAAACTCATTCTACAAAGCCACAAATACCCTGATACCAAAACCAGACAAAAATACCACAAAAAAAGAAAATTACAGGCCAGTATCACTGATGAACATAGATGAAAAAATCCTCAAGAAAATACTAGCAAACTGAATCCAACAGCACATTAAAAGGATCATACACCATGATCAGTGGAATTTATCCCAAGAATACAAGGATTCTTCAATATACACAAATCAATTAATGTGATGCACCATATTAAAAAATTAAAGAATAAAAACCATATGATTATCTCAGTAGATGCAGAAAAAGCTTTTGACAAAATTCAACAAACATTTATGATAAAAACTCTCCAGAAAGTGGGCATAGAGGGAACCTCCCTCAACATAATGAAGGCCATATATGACAAACCCACAGCAAACATTATTCTCAATGCTGAAAAACTGAAAGCATTTCCTCTAAAATCAGGAAAAAAATAAGGTGCCCACTCTCACCACTATAATTTAACATAGTTTTGGAATTCCTAGCCATGGCAATCAGAGAAGAAACAGAAATAAAGGAATCCCAATTGGAAAAGAAGTAAAACTGTCACTGTTTGCAGATGACATGATACTATACCTAGAAAATCCGAAAGATGCCACCAGAAAACTACTAGAGCTAATTAATGAATTTAGTAAAGTCACAGGATATAAAATTAATACAAAAAAATATCTTGCATACCTATACACTAACAATGAAAGATCAGAGAGAGAAATTAAGGAAACAATCCCATTTACCATTGGAAAAAAGAAGAAAATACCTAGGAATAAACCTACATAAGGAGGTAGAAAAACCATATGCAGAAAACTATAACATACTGATGAAAGAAATCAAAGATGGCACAAACAGATGGAGAGATATACATGTTCTTAGATTGGAAGAATCAATATTGTGATAATATCTCTTCTACACAAAGCAATCTACAGATTCAATACAATCCCTATGAAATTACCAATGGCATTTTTCACAGAACTAGAACAAAATATTTTACAATTTGTATGGAAACACAAAAAATCCAGGTTAGCAAAAGCAATCTTGAGAAAGAAGGATGGAGCTGGAGGAATCAGCCTCCCTGACTTCAGATTATACTACAAAGCTACAATATCAAGACAGTATGGTACTGGCACAAAAAAATAGAAATACAGAACAATGGAACAGGATAGAAAGGTCTGAGATAAACCCACACACCTATGGTCACCTAACCTATGACAAAGGAGGCAAGAATGTACAGTACAGAAAAGACAGCTTCTTCAATAAGTGGTGCTGGGAAAACTAAACAGGTACATGTAAAAGAATGAAATTAGAACCCTCCCTAACATCATATACAAAAATAAACTCAGAATGGATTAAAGATATAAATGTAAGGTGAGACACTATAAAAATCTCAGAGGAAAGCATAAGCAGAACACTGTTTGACAAATCACAGCAAGATCTTTTTTGACCCACCTCCTACAGTAATGAAAATAAAAACAAAAATAAAAAAATGGGACCTAGTTACACTCGAAAGCTTTGCTCAGCAAAGGGAAACATAAACAAGACGAAAAGACAACCCTCAGAATGGGAGAAAATATTTGCAAAGGAAGCAACTGACAAAGGATTAATCTCCAAAGTACACAAACAGCTCATGCAGCTCAATATACAAAAAAAAAAAAAACACAATCAAAAAATGGACAGAAGACTTAAATAGACATTTCTCCAAAGAAGACATACAGATGGCCAACAAACACATTCAAAGATGCTTAACAAACATCACTAATTTTTAGAGACATCTAAACTACAATGAGGCATCACATTACACCAGTCAGAATTCCCATCACCAAAAAAAATCTACAAACAATAAATGCTGGAGAGGGTGTTGGGAATAGGAATCTTTCTACACTGTTGGTGGGAATGTAAATTGATACAGCCACTATGGAGAGCAGTATGGAGGTTCCTCAAAAATTAAAAATAGAACTACCATATGACCCAGAAATCCCACCACTGGGCATATACCCTGAGAAAACCATAATTCAATAAGATACATGCACCCCAATATCCACTGCAACACTTTTTTTTAATAGCCAAGCCATGGAAGTAGCCTAAATATCCATCAACAGTGGAATGGATAAAGAATATGTGGTACATAAATACAACAGAATATTACTCAGCCATAAAAAGTAACAAATCTGGGTCACTTGTAGAGACATGGATGCACCTAGAGACTGTCATACAGAGTGAAGTAAGTCAGAAAGAGGAAAACAAATATCATATATTAATGGATATATGTGGAATCTAGAAAAATGGTATAGATAATCTTATTTGCAAAGCAGAAATAGAGACACAGACGTAGAGAACAAACATATGGATACAAAGGGGGAAAGGGGGTGGGATGAATTGTGAGATTGAGATTGACATATATACACTATTGATCCTATGTATAAAATAGATAACTAATGAGGACCGACTGTATAGCACAGGGAACCCTACTCAATGCTCTGTTGTGACCTAAGTGAATAGTAAATCCAAAAAAGAGGGGATATATGTATATGTACAGCTGATTCTCTTTGCTGTACAGTAGAAACTAACACAACATTGTAAAGCAACTATACTCCAATAAAAATCAATTAAAAAAACAAAAAACAAAACAAAAAACAAATGAAAAAGTATCTTGAGGCAAAAATTTTAATCAAAATATCTTAAAACTAATGTGGCAAAAGAAGTTAGAAGAGGAAAGTTTATAGCTATGAACATATACATCAATAAAATTAAAAAAAAATAAAGATCTCAAGCAACCTAACTTTACACCTAAAGTTCCTAAAGGAGTTAGGAAAAGAAGAACAAACTGAGTCCAAATTTAGCAGAAGAAAGGAAATAAAGATTAGAGCAGAAATACATGAACTAGGGAATAGGAAAACAATAGAAATGAGTAAAAAACTGAGGGTTGATTACTTAAAAAGATAAACAAACTTGACAAACTTTTAGCTAGACTAACAAAGAAAGAAGAGAGAGGACCCAATTTAATAAAAGTATAAATGAAAGAGGAGACACTGTAACTGATACCACGGTAATACAAAGGATCATAAGAGACAACTATCAACAACTATATGCAAACAAACTGGACAACACAGGATAAAAGGATAAATTACCAGACACATACAACCTACAAAGACTTAATCATGAAGAAGTAGAAAATCTGAACAGACCAATTCAACTATTAAGAAGATTGAATGAGTAATCAAATGCTAACCAACAGAGAAAAGACTAGGACCAGATAGTTTAATTAGTGAATTCAACCAAACATTTAAGAAGTAATGTCAAAACTTCTAAAACTTTTCCAAAAAGCTGAAGAGGAGGAAAGACTCCTAAACTCGCTTTATGATGCCAGCATTGCCCTTATGTCAAAGTCAGACAAGGACACTACAAGGAAAGAAAGCTACAGGCTAATATGCCTGATGAACATAGATACAAATATTCTCAACAAAATACTAGCAAACTGAATCCAACAGTTCATTTAAATAATTATACACCATGATGAAGTGGAATTAAATTCAACCCTGGAATGTGAGGATGGTTCAACATACATCACATTAGCAGAATAAAATATTTAAATCCTATGATCATCAGAGTAGAGGTAGAAAAAAACAATCCCACTCTGGGTATATATCCAGTGGAAATAAAATCACTATCTAAAAGAGATATCTACACCCTCATGTTTATTGCAGCATTATTTACAATAGCCATGACATGGAAAGAACCTAAGTTTTCATTAATGAATTAATGGATAAAGAAAATGTGGTATATTATTTATATGTGTAATGGAATATTATTCAACTGAAAAAAAGAAGGTAATTCTGTTATTTACAACAACACAGATGAATCTTTTTTTTTTTTTTATAGGAACATATTTGCAAAAGCATCAGAGTACACCCAGAACTGTTTGTAAATGACAAAAGACTTAAAAATGACCACTGTTAAAGATTTGATGAAAGTTCATAATAATGCAGTTGACAAGAAAATTAGTTATTTCTGAGATATACATTTTAAAGTAATAACTAGGATTATTACTTATAACATTATACCAGAACATATAAGATTTTTAGAAATTTCATGTAATGTCTGAAACATTTATATTAACATATTTCCATACATATTTCCATACAAATACAAATATAAGATTTTTAGACATTTCATATAATGTCTGAAACATTTATATTAACATATTTCCATACATATTTCCACACAAATACAAATATAAGATTTTTAGAAATTTCATGTAATGTCTGAAACATTTATATTAACATATTTCCATACAAAGAACCCAATGAAAGTTTAGTATTAGTTGTTTTGTTTGTTTTTTTATACTGCAGGTTCTTATTAGGCATCAATTTTATACACATCAGTGTATACATGTCAATCCCAATCGCCCAATTCAGCACACCACCATCCCCACCCCACTGCAGTTTTCCCCCCTTGGTGTCCATATGTCCATTCTCTACATCTAACACAGATGAATCTTGAGGGCTTTACACTAAGTGAAATAAGTCAGACAGAGAAAACAAATATTACGTTATCTCACTTATATGTAGAATCTATAAAAAACACAAACTCATAAAAACAGAGAATAGATTGTTTATTGCCTGAGGCAGGGGATAGGGGGTGATGGAAATGGGTGAAAGATACAAACTTTCAGTGGTAAGATGAGTAAGATTTGAGGATGTAATATATATCATGGTGAGTATGTTAACAATACTCTGTTGTATATTTGAAAGTTTCTAATAAAGTAGAACTTAAAAGTTCTCATCACACACACACAAAATTGTAACTGTGGAGGAAATGGATGTGTTAAGTAAACTTTTTTGATAGTTATTTCTCAATATTTATACATATTAAATCATAGTATTGTATACCTTAAACTTATACAGTGTTATATGTCAATTATATCTAAATAAAGCTGGAAAAAAGTTGGAAATGGGTGTACCATATAAAGGCTAACTAAAATAAACCTGGAGAAATAAAATTAAAACCAAACAAAGTAGAATTCAGAATAAATAATATTATTAGGAACGAAGAGGTGATTATATGCTGATTAAAGCAATCAAATCTTGAATAAGGCACTACAATCCTAAATGTTTAGATAGAAAACAACAGAGTTTCAAAATACGTGAAAAAAATATGACAGAAACAGAAATGGAAAAATCAATAATTATGTTTGTAGATGATAACAGTAACCTCTCAACAATAGGTGGAACAAATAAGCAGAAAGAATAGAGAAGACCTGAAAAGTCCTATCAAGCAACTAGACCTAAACAATATTAACAGAACACTCAACTCAACAAATGAAGAATACACTTCTTTTAAGTGCATATGGAACATTCACCAAAATGTACCACATTCTGCTACACAAAGAAAACATTAACTAATTTAAGAGACTGGAAATCATACCAAGTAGGTTCTTCAATCATAACCAAGTGTAGCAAGAAATCAATAATAGAAAGACATGTGGAAAATCTCCATTTTTTTTTTTTTGGAAATTAAAGAACACATTTTTAAGTAACCTATGAGACAAAAAAAATCTCTCAAGAAAAAAAAAAGATTTCTTTTACTGAATGAAATTAAAATTCAATGTACCAAGTCTATTTAGGATATAGCAAAGTAGTTAATAGAGGAAAGTTTATAGCACTAAATGCTTATATTAAAAAAGAAGAGATTGAAATTAGTAATGTAACTTCCAACCTTAAAAATTAGATTAAAAGAAAAAAATGAAAATCAAAGCAATCAGAATGATGGAGACAATAAACAAAAGAGCAGCAATCAATCAAACTGAAAATAGAAAAACAATGAAGACAATGAAACTAAGAGATGGAAATTTTAAGAGATTTTAAAAAATAAGGTTAAATTTCTATCAGATTAATAAAAAAATAAAAAGACAAGGTACAAAATTAAAATATCAGGAATAAAAGAAGGTATATCATGAAAGACTTGGTAGATATTAAAAACATAATGAGGGTATAGTAAAAATAACTAAATGCATATAAATTTAATAACATGAAATAAACCAATATTTCAAAAAAAACACAAATTATAAAAATTCATTCAAGGTGAATATTTATTCTGAATAGTACTATATGTATGAAAGACATTGAATTAACAGTTTAAAAATTCCTGAAAAAGATATATCCAGGCCATAATGGTTTCACTGGAAAATCCAATCACATATTTAAGGAAGAAACAATACCAATTCTACACAATTTCTTCCAGAAAAGAGAAGAGGAGAGAAGACATATCAGTTAATATTATTTGAGGCCAGCATCAACATCTACCAAAATCAGACAAGATAATACAAGTAAAGAAAACTACAGAATAATAACCTTCATTAAAATAGATCCAAAAATTCTCAACAAATTATAAGCAAATCAAATCTGGCTCTGTATAAATGGAATAATAATAATTCATGAGAAAGTGTAGCCTGTTCCCAGAATGCAAGGCTTTTTCAACATTTGAAAATCAATTAATGTAATTCATCATAGTCAAAGGCTAAATAAATAAAACTATATGACTCTCCCAAATAAAATACATGTTTGAAAACATAAAATGTCTATTTATGATAAAAACTCTCAAAAAAAACCTAATAGAAAGAATCTTTCATAGACTGATAAACTGTATTTAAGGTAAAAACCTACACTAGCATCATACTTAATGGTGAAAGATCTTAAATGGGAAATACATTAAGGATGCCCTCTCACACCACACATTTTCTACATCATATTGGCAAATTTAATCAAAGTGACAAGGCGAGAATTAGAAATAAAACAATATGGATTATAAAGGAAAATATTATATTCATATAGGGCATCCTTATCTATATTTAAAGTTTCAAAAAATTTACAAAAATGGCAAAAAAACCCAAACTCCACTATGCTTCTAGGACTAGTAATTTTAGCAAGGTCATAGAATCCAAGTCAATATACAAAAATGAATTGTATTTTTTATATACTTGCAACATAAAACAGGAATTGGAAAAAACTTTAAGTGAAATTTAAAATACTACAAAAAAATAAAATGTATAGGAAAAACAACCCCCACAAAATATGGCTTGCATCTGTATGCTGAAAACAATAAAACAGTGGTAAAATAAATCAATCACTTTCTATTGGAAAATTCAATATTGCTAAAATATCAATTCCTCTCAAATGAATTCAACACTATCATAGCTAAAATTTGAGCAGAGATTGTTTTATTACATATTACCAGGTTAATTCTAAAATTTATAGGAAAATAAAAGAGACAAGGGATATACAACATAATTTTTGAGAAAAAGAGAATGAAGTTAGGATAGTCACACTATTGACTTTCAGACTTAATCTAAAGCTGTGATTCTCAACTAAGCATAATTTTTCCCTCTAGGAGACATTTGGCAAACTCAGTAGATGTTTTTGTTGTTACACAAAGTTGCTGAGGTTGAGAAACCTTGCTCCAAAGCAACAATAATCAAGACAATTTGATATTGGTGAAAAGATAGATATAAAATTAGTAGAATAGAATAGAGAGCCCAGAGATAGACCACACAAAAAAGAGTTTGCTGATTTTTAATAAAAGTGAAAAAGCAATTCCTTTCAAAAAAGATAGATTTTTTTAAAACAAATGGTGCTCAAATAATTGAACTTTGTACCATACCTCACATGTTACACAAAAATTAACTCAGAACTTATACATGACCACAAAATGTAAAAGCATAACACATTTAAAAGAAAACATAAAGGAAAATATGTTTGTACTTGATTAGGCAAAGTGGTTTTTGATAAGCTATCAAAACTGCAATCCTTAAAAGAAAATAATTGATAAATTGGACCTTACCAAACTTGAAAAATCTTTATCTGTGAAGTGACTGTAAAGAGAATAAAATTTCAATCTTCAGACTGCAAGAAGATAGTTGTAAATAACATATGTGATAAAGGACTTCTATCAAGAATATGTAAGAAAACTCTATTAAATATTTGAAAATTGCTAAGAGACTACATCTTAAATGTTTAAATGTTTTCACTACACACACACAAGCACACGTAAAATTATGTGACATGATGGAGATGTCAGCTGATGCTATGACGGTAATCATATTGTGATATGTGTAACAAATCAACATGTTGTACATCTTAAACTTACACAATGTTTTGTATCAATTATGTATCAAAAATATATAGAAGCAAGTGTTGAAACTCAAGTATAAGAAAGTAAAACAATATCTAAACAGCAATTTGAACAAAGAAGGTATATGAGTTGCAAATAAGCACATGTAACAACGCTTATAAAGGTCAATCATTACAGGAAATCATATTAAAACCCACAATGGGATTCACTACACGTTTATTAGAATGATAAAACAAAACAAAATTACAACAAAGCAAAAAACTTGTCAATTTCACCTGCTGGTGAGTTTGCAGAATAGCTTAACTTTCATACATTATTGATGGCAATGCACAATGGTAAATTACTGTGGAAAACTGTTTCACAGTTTTTTTATAAAGGTAAATATAGACTTACCATAAGACTGAGAAATCCCATACCTAGGTATTTATCCAATATATGCATTTATATGAATTCATATTTATTATAAATATATATAATACATTATATGAATTTATATATATAATTATATACAATAATATATAATTATAATCATTATGTCTTTTATTTATTATGTAATATATAATTCATATTATGAATATACAGTCAACCCTTGAAAAATAAGGAGGCTAATCCCTATACAATTTATACTCAGCCCTCCACATCTGTATTTACTCTTCATCTATGGATTCAATCAACTATAGACCACATAGTACTGTAGCATTTACTATTAAAAGATATCTGTGTATGAGTGGAACTACACAGTTCAAATTTACATTTTTCAAGGCTCAACTGTATGCTATATAAATTAAACAAACATAACTATTATATGAATAAATGAATATTATATTAATTATATAAATATATATTACATGAATTCACATATATATAACTACAGCTACAAATATATATATATATACATATATACATATATATGTGTATATATATATATATATATATATTTATTTATTTATTTATTTATTTATTTATTTATTTCCTGGAGATCCAAAGTGAAATATTCCTGTAAGAAAAATTATTATGGATATAGTGCATTAAATGTTCTGTAGTGTATTTTTACTCAGGCAAATAAGTATATGAATACTAATTTTTTTTCTGGTAGTTAATAAAAAGAAAATAGAATCTTAGGAGTAAAATTATATTTCTTCTGAGAAATTATAATATTGTTTGTACAGGTCATATGAGTTTAATAATTTAAAATATTAATAGTAATAAAACAGATTTTAGTTTGTATACATATTATGGACTTCACTAAATATTTTGCCTGTATTTATCTCATTTAATTCTCAAAATAACTTTGTAAGATATTATATTACTACCCATGTTTTTCAGTTAAGAAAACTGAGCCAAGACTTGAACTTATATTTTTCTGTTTACAAAGTATGTGTTCTCAAATACTGTTCTATACTGCCTCAAGTTACTTAGGCTCTTTTTGTTTGTTTGTTTCCTGAGCCATGCACTCAAGATAATGCCAGATGGATAGAATACTCAAATAGAAAATTTATTATAGAATTAATCACTGTAAATATGATGTCATTTTCATGCTTGATAAAATACTTAAAATGTAAAAGGATTAAAGACTTACATGTAGAACCTGAAACCATAAAACTCTTAGAAGAAAACATAGGGAGAATTATCCTTGATATTATTTTTCCCAGTGGTCTTTTGGATATGACACCAAAGCACAGGCAACAAAATAAAAAGTAACCCAGTGGGACTACATCAAACTAAAAAGCTTTTGCACAGCAAAGGAAACAATTAACACAATGAAAAGGAAACATGTGGAATAAGAGAAGATATTTGCTAACCATTTATCTGATAGGTAGTTAATATCCAAAATATATAAGAAACTCATACAAATTAATAACAACAGAAAAACAAATAATCTAATTAAAAAATGGTAAGAGGACCTGAATAGAAATTTTTCCAAATAAGACATACAGATGGCCAACAGCTATATGAAAAGGTGTTCATATCACTAATCATCAGAGAAATGCAAGTTGAAACCACAGTGAGATATAGTCTTACATCTATTAGGATGGCTATTATCAGAAATAATCATTATGATAAGTGATGGTGAGAATGTAGAGGAAAGGAATACTTGTACACTCTTGGTGGGAATTTAAATTGGTACAGCCACTATGGAAAACAGTATTGAGGTTCCTCAAAAACACAGCTACAATATGACCAGCAATCTCACTTCTGGGTATATATGCAAAGGATTTAAAATCAGGATCTTGAAGAGATATTTGCACTCCCACGTTCATTGCAGCATTATTTCTAATAGCCAAGATATGGAAACAACCTTAATGTCCATCAGTGAATGAATGGATAAAGAAAATGTAGTATATATGTACAATGGAATATTACTCATTCTTTTAAAAGAAGGAAATTGTACTATATGTAACAACATGAATAAACCTGGGGGACATTATGCTAAGTGTAATAAACCAAAGACACAAAAACAAATACTGTATTATCTTACTTTTATATGGAATCTAAAAAGTTGAACTCATAGAACCAGAGAATTGAACAGTAATTGCAAGGAGTTGGGGGCTGGAAGAAATCAGGAAATGCAGGTCAAAGGGTACAAACTTTTAGTTATAAGATTAATAAGTTCTGGAGATCTAATATACAACGTGATGAGTAAAGCTAGTGATAATGTATTGTATACTTGAAATTTGTTATTATAGTAGATTTTAAGTGTTCTCACCACAAAAAAATGATAACTATGAGGTGATGGATGTGTTGATTATCTTGATTATGATAATCATTTCATAAAGTATACAAATATTAAATCATCATATTATATATCTTTTAAAAAGCCTCATTTTGTTAAATTTAATATATACAACTTTGATTTGCAAATCATATCTCAATAAAGCTGGAAAAAATTTTAAATAAAACAATTTTAACAACATGAATAAATGAATAAATAAATAAATAAACAGTTCATTAAAGTTGATAGCTAACATGTTTTAGTCTATCATTTGAAATTATGAATGTTACTAAGAAAAATATACATGTGTATAATACAGTCCACCAAAATTAGTATTTGAAGAGAAGAGCAGGGAGAGTTGGTGATGAAGAAGTTATTCTCATTTCTTCAATTAGAAAGTGACTGAATAATACAGACAGTTGATATCAAGGAATAATATTTAATATATAATTTATCAAGGTAACCATTATAAAAACTGAAAGTGAGACGTATGTTTTCCAATTTCTGAACTAGAATCATCCCAATGAACATACAACAAAGATAAACTAAACAAATATTTAAAAAATAAGTAAGAGAATAAAATTAGCTAAGATTAAATATTACTTTCACAAAACCAAAAAGATTCATTGAAAAAAAGAGTATTAAATAAAATTTAAAAGGAAACATCCTAAATATCTGAAGTTTTTTTTTTTTTAAAGAGGTAGTTACAATTAATTAGAATGGTTAAAAATAAATGAGTGAAAAACTCATACAAGATAAATTCAAGAACAAGAAAACCAGAATTTCTTGTATTAATATGAAATCAGGTTGAATTGAAAGAAAAATAAAAACTTGCAGGATTCATAAAGCTGATTCAGTTGAAATATAAATGAAGTAGGCCAATGAAATATATTATTAAATAATGAAATTTATTTTTAGGGAAAATCAAATCCAAATGACATTTCAATATAATATTTCACTCAGCATATTGATATGTAAAAAGCTTGAAAACTGTTCTGTGAGCTTGAGGAACCATGTACTATTTTTATGCCTGCATGTTGTCAAGCCCGTTGAGAGACAATTTTGCAACATTTAAAAAGTATACGTACAGCTGATTCACTTTGTTATACGGCAGCAACTAACACAACAATGTAAAGCAATTATACTCCAATAAAGATGTTTAAAAAATTTAAAAATTAAAAATAAACAAACAAACAAAAAAAGTATATAGGCTTTGATAAAGCAATTCATGCATGGGAATTTGCCCTAAACATGCATTCACACAAATATGCAAAATATAAAGAGTACAATTGTATGCATTATTGCTAATAGTTGCTAAAATTCAAGGGAGAGCCTAAATATCTCATAATAGGCGAATGATTAGTCCACTTTGGCAAATGTAAAAAGTAGAATATTATGCACCTGTTAAAAAGAAGTACAAAGATTTGTATATTGTTATATTCTGAAAGGGGAATAGTTTTAAAATAAGTTGTTAGGTGAAAATAAAAGTTATAAAAATAATTAGTAGTACAGAAAATTGTAATATGTGTGAAGAATATTAGTCCTGATAATTTAAAATGTCAGTGCATCTTAATCATGATGGATAATGGTGGCAATGCTGACACTGCATAAAATCTCTGATTGTCATAATTGATGGTTATGTTTTTCAGGCAGACTGTAGATAACAATAGCCTAAATTCAATCAAAGGCTGCACACACCACATAAAAACACTATTACACTTGTTATATTAAATAACAAATTTATCTTAACTGACATATAAATGGATGATGAAAATCGCTATTCACGTGTTTTGAGAGCATGGTTCGATCTAATGGAGTCAATTTAATGAAAGTAATAAATTTTTCAATTATAAACTTAATAAAATTACTTACTAATCCCAAAGGAATGAACTTTCCCTAATCACTAGTAGTATCAAATAAACCGGATAGTCAGGGATGCTTCTTGGAAAATAAATATATTTAAAAATTCCCCATCTTAAATTTACCAGTAATTAGAAGAGAAATGTTAACAGTGATTAGCCCTTAGGCACACATATATTTTTCAGTCCTAACATTTATGCCTTGAAATACTTTAAAGAAAGCTACTTTAAATCATCATAATATATGTCAACTGTTGAGTATTAAAATGATAGAAATTTAAAATTATTCAAATTATTAGGTAAGGTTGTTATCAGTAGCACATTTTAAAATAACAATCTTAAATGTTACTGGATAAATCTTAAAACTTGAGCAAATAAAGAAACAAAAACAAAAACAAAGCTCTGGCTTAATTTAGTCTATAGTCTTTAGGTCCATGGTTGTTTTATGATTGTCTATGCAAGAAATATTAGTGGTTTCATGTATTGACTGCGAAAACATTTCAACATGTCTTTTGATAAATTTGAATGAATTAAATATTTATTTTGACTAAATTTATTACTTCAAATTATTTTAATATAAAGGCTTATAGGAAACAAATTTGAAATGACACTTTTTCCATAAATCACATTAATTTAGACTTATATGTTTTGAAATTTTTGAATTCAAAAAAATTAAAGAAATAACTTATTTACATTCTATTGTAGTTTCTTGAGGCTAGACATTTATAATATGCAAAATTTGAAAAATATGTAATTAAAGTGAGCGGCTGGCACTTTCCACCAAAAACTACTGGGAAAGCAAATCCATTGAAAATTGGGACTAGAGTAGTAGACGGTATAGCCTTTGCATCAGTTTAATGATGGCTGTTCCCAATTTTCCTGTTAGGGTTAGCTGAACACATTTTCATGTATGCATTTAAATGGAAGTGAAAAAGGAAAGCATAATGTAGTTCTATACCACATTGGTAAATAAGGCATACACATGTGAAAGTTTTCAGCTGTCCTTACCTCACATCTAATATACAGAGTGAATAAGCTGCATGGTGTCATGAAGTTAGGCCAGTTTTAATTGAAATACCTACTTGAAAGTCCAATTGCGTGAGGTCACTTCTAGGACTATATATATAAATGGGTCAAAAATGTACCAAGACAATTATCAATACTCAATGTTCATAATAAAAAGAAAATCAATTTATCTGTTACTTTTCCATAGTAGTGTTCTATCCAAAAATTCAATGAGAAAAAAAACACAAAACACTGTTTAAAAAACACTGTTTAATTGCCTGCAAGATCATATACTCTTGACAAATCTCCCCTTCCATTTTTATGTCAATGTTAATTCCTATGCACCCAAGTTAGTTCCAGTATGAGAGTAAATATAAAGAAAAAGGTTTTAAAATAACCTTCTGATGTTCAACATCAGAAAAGGAATTTCAGGATTTGAAGTACAGGGGGATGAAATGCCATTAATCTACAAATATTTGAAAATTTAAATCAGGTTTGTTTAGCTAATACTATGCAAAAATTTTATTGTGGCAAGATATACACAACATAATGTTTACCATTTTAACTATTTATAAATGTACAATTTAGTGACATTAAATACATTTACAATGTTGTGTAACCATCATCACTATCTCTATACACAAAAATTCTTCTTCATTTCATACAAAAATTTTATATCCATTAAGGAATAACTTCCCATTTCCCTCCCCTTGGTAACAGTAAATATTTCATTGCATGTATACATAATAAAATTTTTAAAATAATAATATATGTAGGTTTACTCAGCAAATCACTGTTAGATATGTAATCAAGAGAAATGAAAACATGCCCACAAATGTGCTTTGGCAATAGCCAAAAATTGGAAACAAACCATGAAGAAGTGAGTGAATAAACAAACTGTGGTACATCCACACAAGGGGACACTACTCAGAGAAAAGAAGAAATGAACTACCAGTACATGCAATAGCATAAGTGAACCTCCAAAACATTGTATCTAGGAGAGAAAATAAATAGAATAAGTAGGGTACATTGTATGATTCATTTATGTGAATTGTAGGAATAAGCAAAACTAGTCTTTTGATATAGATGAGAAGAGTCATCACCTTGAGATGGCTAGAAGAGGAAACGTGAACTTTCTAGAAGCTTGAAAGTAGTCAAATCGTGGATGCTATGATGGTTACATGGTGTATATGTTTGCAAAACTCATCAAATTGTGCAATTATAACGTGTGCTTTGTACATTATGTACATTTTAACTCGATATAATTATTTTAAACATGAAAATAACAAACAAAATAATTTATGAATATACAACCCAATATTATGTTCTTGCAATTTTAGGGAAATGTTAGGGGGAATGCAATAAGATCTACCACAAATTCTCTCCCTGAGGGAATCACATTATTCATTATCAAGTGTAGAGGGAGTCTTTGTAAAATTTTGTATTGCTTCTCTGAGAGTGGCTTATAAATCCTTGCCAAGCAGAGAAATCATCAAGCACATATTGAAGAAATATTGAGACGATTAGGGAGTTTCTTGCCTTATATTTCCTCATTCTTTCTACTTCTCCTTTGACACAATATCCAGATTTGAAGATTAGTGTAAGAGGATCTCTTGCACAAGCCCATGGAAAAGTGTCAAAATGTTACTTCAGGGGGATATAACTATTTTAGAAGCCATTAGAGTTTAGATGGTGGCATATGGAATGAATAGTTAATTCATTATTCCAGAGAGGATCAAATAAATTGTCTTAGGCTGTCTATGTAAGGACAGCCTAGTACATGATCCAAACTTATTACTTGAGATTATCTTCCATTTTGCACAAGCTTACATTGGATATATAGATCTGATTAACACGGACTCCATTTGTTTGAAGAGATAGAATTAAAATGGTGAGAGACATGTGAGTTAACAGGAACATTTACAATTTGTTGACTCCTGTATATGCATAAGGTGAAACAGTTGAATAAAATAGGGGTATACATATAAGACTGAGCAGTGAGGAAAGGCTTCCAGAGGAGATACCATGAGCTGAGTTTTTAAGGATAAGAGTCAATGTATATAAGTTGGTATTGTAATTTATGTGCTTATAAGCATTTGCCCTCACTAAAATGTGAGTTTTGGGGGTATAGTTGTTGTATATTATTCAGCTTTATGTATTATTATCAGTGTCTTACATGAAGAGTTTTTATAAATATTGAATGACAAAATAATTTTTTTTAATTCACATGAAAACCTAATCAAAATGCAATCTGTTAATGTGTTGCCTGATAAACAGAACACTAAATATCACAGTAGCCTAATTTTGGTAAGCACTGTTATATCCAGTTAATCCTTCCAATTTTGATTAAAACTATCACATAATTTAAAAAGCAATGCCATTGCATGCAGTTGTGTATGATGGTAACTTCGTCTCCACTCTAGCTTACTCATTTATCCTCTAGTAATTATCAAAGTAAACATTACATATGGATTTAGCAAATTTTCAATGACAGACAGGAACAATCAACACAAATATAGGCTTAGAGATGGACTGCAGACAGAAATATGTGGTTGAAAAATATAATTATAGGTGTTCTAACAAGCTATCAAGATTCTATGATACCAAGAACAGAAATATGTGGTTGAAAAATATAATTATAGGTGTTCTAACAAGCTATCAAGATTCTATGATACCAAGAATTCTAAGAAATTTTAGAAGACAAAATATATATAAGTTTCATATATGTCTTTGATTTTCTTTTTTGGCAATTGTTTATTAAGAAAAAATAGAAAACTAGACTACATAAAACTTAAAAATCTCTGCACAGCAAAGGAAACAATCAACAGAGTGAAAAGGCAACCCACAAAATAGGAGAGGAGAATGGGAGAAAATAATTACAAATCAACAATCTGAAAATTGGTTAAAATACAGAAAATATAAGGAACTCCAATAACTCAAAAACAAGCAAAATAATTTGTTTTAAAAATGGAAAAAAGCAATGAAAACTCACCTTACATCCATTAGAATCGTCACTTTCAAAAGAACAGAAAATAACAAGCAAGGGTTAAGAGAAGTTGGAACCCTTGTGCACTGTTGGAGGGAAAGTAAAATTTTACGCCATTGTGAAAAAAATATGGAAATTCCAGCAAAAAATTAAAAATAGAACTACCTTATGATCCACCTATCTCACTTCTGAATATATATCTGAAAGTATCTCAAAAAGATAATTACACACACATATTCACAGCAGTATCATTCATAATAGCCATGAGATAGAAGCAACCCAAATATCATCAACATAGAAATGGATAAAGAAATATGGCATACACATTCAATGGAATATTATGCAGCCTTAAAAATTATTATATTCTGTCATATCTACAACATGGATAAACATTAGGCAAAGCAAAATAAGGCAATTACGAAAGGACAAATACTGTATGATTCCATTCATATGAACTATCTAAAGTAGTCAAAATCATAGAAAGTGTAAGTATAGGTATGATTTTCAAAGGCAGGAGGGAGAAGTGTGGAATTAATGTTTAATGGATATAGAGTTTCAGAGTTATAAGATGAAAAAGTTCTAGAGATGTGTTGCACTGCAAGGTGAATATACTTAACACTACTGAAATGTACACAAGCATACTTTGTTTCATTGTGCTTCACTTTATTGCTCTTCACAGATTTTGGACTTTTTTACACTTTGAAGGTTTATGGTAACTCTGTGTTGAAAAAGTCTATCAGCACCATTTTTTTCCAACAGCATCTGATCACTTCATGTCTCTGTGTCACACTTTGGTAATTCTCACAATATTTCAAGCTTTTTCATTATTATTATATTTGTTATTGTGATTTGTGATCAGTTATCTTTGATGGTAATATTATAATTGTTTGGGGCATCACAAACCACACTCATATAAGATGGCAAACTTAAGCCATAAATGTTTGGTGTGTTCTTATTGATTCACAGGCCAGCTGATCCCCCATCTCTCTCCCTCTTCTTGAGCCTCTTATTCCCTGAGACACAACAATATTGAAATTAAGCCAATTAATAACACTACAATAGCATCTAAGTGTTTAAGTGAAAGAAAGAATTAATTGATGTGGCAAACTTCATTGTCAACTCATTTTAAGAAATTACCATAGCCACCCTAACTTTAAGCAACCATATCCCTGATCAGTCATCAGCCATCAACACTGAGGCAAGTCCCTACAGAAGCAAACAGATAATGGCTCGCTGAAGGCTCAGACAATGGTTAACATTTTTTAGCAATACAGTATTTTTATATTGTTATGTACATTTTTTAGACAAAATGCAATTGCACACTTAACTGACTACAGTATAGCATAAACATAACTTTTATATATAATGGGAAACAAAAAAAATTTGTGTGACTCACTTTACGATGATATTTGCTTTATTGTGGTGTTCTGAAACTGAACTCACAATATCTCTGAGTTACGACGGTACCTAAAATTTGTTTATATGGTAGATTTTATGCGGTATTTTTTACCACAATAAATTTTTTTTTAAATTTTATTATATATTTATTTATTTATTTTACTGGCTTATAATTGCTTTTAAATGTGTTAGTTTCTGCAGTACAATGAAGTGAATCAGCTATTATGCATATATCCCCTACCTCTTGGACCTCCCTCCCACAACCCCCTTCCAAACCATCTAGGTCATCACAGAGCACTAAGCTGAACTCCCTGTGCTATACAGCAGGTTCCCACTAGCTATCTATTTTACACTTGGTAGCATATATATGTCAATCCTAATATCCCAATTCGTCCCACCCTCCCCTTCCTCTCCTGCATCCACATGTATTTTCTCTACATCTGTGTCTCTATTCCTGCCCTGGAAATAAGTTCATCTGTATTATTTTTCTAGATTCCAAATATATGTGTTAATATGTGGTATTTGTTTTTCCCTTTCTGGCTTACTTCACTGTGTATGACAGACTCTAGGACCATCCACATCTGTACAAATGACCTAATTTCGTTCCTTTTTATGGCTGAGTAATATTCCATTGTATATATGTACCACAACTTCTTTATCCATTCAACTGTCATTGGACATTTAGGTTGTTTCCGTATCCTGGCTATTGCAAAAAGTGCTGCAATGAACATTGGGGTACATGTGCCATTTTGAATTATGGTTTCCTCAGGGCATATGCCCAGTACTGGCATTGCTGGATCATATGGTAGTTCTACGTTTAGCTTTTTAAAGAAACTCAAAACTATTCTCCATAGTTGCTGTATCAATTTATATTCCCACCAACAGTGCAAGAGGGTTCCCTTTTCTCCACACCCTCTATAGCATTTACTGTTTGCAGATTTTTTGATGATGGTCGTTCTGACTGGTGTGAGGTGGTATCTCATTGTAGTTTTGATTAGCATTTCTCTAATGATTAGTGATGTTGAGCATCTTTTCATGTGCCTCTTGGCCATCTGTATTTCTTCTTTGGAGCAATGTCTATTTAGGTCTTCCACCCATTTTTCGATTGGTTTTTTTTTGGATATTGAGCTCCATAAGCTGTTTGTATAGTTTGGAGATTAATCCTTTGTACGTTGCTTCATTTGCAAATATTTTCTCCCATTCTGTGGGTTGTCTTTTCATCTTGTTTATGGTTTCCTTTGCTGTGCAAAAGCTTTTAAGTTTAATTAGGTCCCATTTGTTTATTTTTGTTTTTATTTCCATTACTCTAGGAGGTGGGTCAAAAAAGATCGTGCTGTGGTTTATGTCAAAGAGTGTTTTTCCTATGTTTTCCACTAAAAATTTTATAGTGTCTGGCCTTACACTTAGGTCTTTAATCCATTTTGAGTTTTTTTGTGTATGGTGTTAGGTAGTGCTCTAATTTCATTCTTTTATATGTAGCTGTCCAGTTTTCCCAGCACCAATTATTGAAGAGGCTGTCTGTTCTCCACTGTATATTCTTGCCTCCTTTGTCATAGATTAGGTGACCAAGGATGTGTGGGTTTATCTCTCGGCTTTCTATCCTGTTCCATTGATCTATATTTCTGTTTTTGTGCCAATACCATATTGTCTTGATTACTGTAGCTTTGTAGTATAGTCTGAAATTGGGGAGCCTGATTCCTTGAGCTCCAATTTTCTTCCTCAAGATTGCTTTGGCTATTTGGGGTATTTCGTGTTTCCATACAAATTGTAAAATTTTTTGTTCTAATACTGTGAAGAATACCATTGGAACTTGATAGAGATTGCATTAAATCTGTAGATTGCTTTGGGTAGAATAGTCATTTTCACAATATGATTCTTCCAACCCAAGAACATTGTATATTTCTCAATCTGTTTGTCTGATCTTTGTTTCCTTCATCAGTGTTTTATAGTTTTTTGAGGACAGGTCTTTTGCCTCTTTACATAGGTTTATTCCTAGGGATATTATTCTTTTTGTTGTGATGGTAAATGGGATTGTTTCCTTAATTTCTCTTTCTGAAATTTCATTTTTAGTGTATAGGAATGCAAGAGATTTTTGTGCATTAATTTTGTATCCTGCAACTTTACCAAATTCATTGACTAGCTCTAGTGGTTTTCTGATGGCATCGTTAAGATTTTCTATGTATAGTATTATGTCATCTGCAAACAGTGACAGTTTTGCATATTGTTTTCCAATTAAGTTTCCTTTCATTTCTTTTTCTTCTCTGATTGCTGTGGCAAGGACTTCCAAAACTATTTTGAATAATAGTGGCAAGAATGGGCACCCTTGTTTTGTTCCTGATCTTAGAGGAAATGCTTTCAGTTTTTCACCATTGAGAATGATGTTTGTTTTTGGTTTGTCATATATGGCCTTCATTATGTTGAGGTAGGTTCCCTCTGTGCCCACTTTCTGGAGGGTTTTTATCATAAATGGGTTTTGAATTTTGTCAAAAGATTTTTCTGCATCGATTGAGAGGATCATATGGTTTTTATTCTTCTGTTTGTTAATATGGTGCATCACATTGATTGATTTGTGTATATTGAAGAATCCTTGCATTCGTGGGATAAACCCCACTTGATCATGGTGTATGATTCACTTAATGTGCTGTTGGATTCTGTTTGCTAGTATTTTGTTGAGGATTTTTGCATCTATGTTCATCAGTGATATTAGTCTGTAATTTTCTTTTTTTGTGATGTCTTTGTCTGCTTTTGGTATCAGGGCAATGGTGGTCTTGTAGAACAAGTTTGCCAGTGTTCTTCCCTCTTCACTTTTTTGGAAGAGTTTGAGAAATATAGGTGTTAGCTCTACTCTAAATGTTTGATAGAATTCGCTTGTGAAGCCACCTGGTCCTGGAGTTTTGTTTGTTGGAAGATTTTAAATTACAGTTTCAATTTCATTCCTTGTGATTAGTCTGTTCAAATTTTCTATTTCTTCCTGGTTTTGTCTTGGGAAGTTGTACCTATCCAAGAATTTGTCTATTTCTTCCAGGTTGTCCATTTTATTGGCATATAGTTGACTGTAGTAGTCTCTTATGATCCTTTGTATTTCTGTGGTGTTGGTTGTAATTTCTCCTTTTTTGTATCTGATTTTATTGATTTGAGTCCTCTCCCTTTTTTTCTTGAGGAGTCTGGCTAAAGGTTTACCAAATTTGTTTATTTTCTCAAAGAACCAACTTTCAGTTTTATTGATCTATGCTATTGGTTTCCTTGTGTCTATTTCATTTATTTCAGCTCTGATCTTTATGGTTTCTTTCCTCTACTGACTTTGGGTTTTCTTTGTTCTTCTTTCTCTAGTTGCTTTAGGTGTAAGGTTAGATTGTTTATTTGAGATTTTTCTTGTTTCTTGAGGAGACAATGAGTTGCTATAAAGTTCCCTATTCAAACTGCTTTTCCTGCATCCCATGGGTTTTGGGTCATTGTGTTTTTATTGTCATTAATTTCTATATATTTTTTTAAATTTCCTCTTTGATTTCTTCAATCATCTCTTGGTTATTTAGCAGGACATTGTTTAGCCTCCATGTGTTTGTGTTTCTAACGTATTTTTCCTGTAATTTCTAATCTCAAAGCATTGAGGTGAGAAAAGATGATTGATACGATTTCAATTTTCTTAAATTTTCTGAGCTTTGATTTGTGACCCAAGATGTGATCTATCCTGGAGAATGTTCTGTGTGTACTTGAGAAGAAAGTGTATTCCACTACTTTTATATGAGGATTCTATGCCTGGGACTTTTATGGCAAATTAAAACATTCTATGATAATTTTATTACAGATGAACATGAAATGAAAGCTGTCATATATTTTAATTAAGGACACATTCATAATAAAATTTGCTATTTAGGTAGTATCTGAGTGTCATAAAAGAATTGCCCACTGAACTTATTTCCAATTATCACTGACAGATGTGTGAAAACAAGCTGACCCTCTCCCTTGAGAACCTATTGTATAATGCAAGTGATATTGAGAAAGCTAATGTTTTGATTAACTTTTTGGCAACTATATTATTTCTTGCTTATTGTTGGAATAAAGGGGGTAGTGAACAAGAACAGCAAATGATAAATGGTTTATAGATTTGGATAAAAGAGAAAATAGGATCCTGAAAAAACATCACTTCTAAATATTTAAGAATATATGAAAAAATAGATTACACCAAAAGAGAAAGGAGTTGTGAGATATGTAACTCAGAATACTCCTTTATAGATATATGAGAAATCAAGTCTATTAAATAATGTGAAATATATTTTTCCACATATGTAAACAGAAAGTGTCATATTAGATCCTCTTAATCCAAGCCAAAATATTTCTTTGCAAATAGAAATTCTAGCATCAATTGAATCAAAAGAGTCACGTATAAATTAGTTGCTAAAGGACTATAATCCTAAAAACAACCTATCTACCAACTTATTTCTGCACATTTTCTTCCTGGAGAAACAACAAAAATATTGCTCACATTTTTGAAACTCTACTCCTAGAACATCTCTAGGCAAACTCTTTTTCATTTTTAAAGCTTTATTTAACAGTAAAACTTATTTAGCATTTATTTTGCTGTTACTTTGTAAGTATTATGATACTAAACAATAACACACACACACACACACACACACACACACACACACACACACATACACACACAATGAATCCCTTTGCTGAAACCAAAACATCTTTCCAAGAGCAAATAATGTCTGCAAGGGGAAACTTTTGTCAGTAGAAACGGATGCAGTGATTTGGTGGTTTTTCTCTCACATTATGCCACATCTATGTGGACAGAAAATAAGAAGTTCATTCTCAGATGAGAGTGGTGGAACAAATGAGTGGTGGATGTGATTTCCTTCCATGACAAAGAGTTTTAAAGTGCAGCATAAAAAAAAATATATACTTAGGGGAGAATGCAAGGCAAAGATTGGTATAATATATATGAATATGGTTTTCAGAACTTATACTATCAGATAAACAAACTAGCTTTTTAAAAACTTTCCAAGCAACAAACCATGATATGTGTTAAACAGAGACTCTGTAGCAGAGAGGGGACATGTGAATGCTTATGAACCTATCTCACAGACCATACCAAAGTGGATGTACTACACTATCCACATAAGGTAGTGGAAATTGTCCCATCCAACAAACACCACTTTGAAAAAAAACTTATGAGGAGAAAAAGCAAACATATTTCACATATTTTTACCAAATTTTCTTTGTTGAAGTCTTATGAAATAAATGCACTGTAAAACGGTAGCAGCAAATTAAATTATCCGAAAGCAGCACTCCTAAGTTGGTGGATAACCTCTACATGCTAGCAAACTATGTTGGGATGTTTGGATATAATTCTAGTGGATTCAATAATGAACTTTATTGCCTTCTCAAAATAGTTAGCTAGTGGGAAACAGCAGCATAGCACAGAGAGATCAGCTCGGTGCTTTGCGATGACCTAGAGGGGAGGGATGGGGAGGGTGTGAGGGAGGCTCAAGAAGGAGGGAATATGGGTATATATGTATGCATATAGCTAATTCACTTTGCTTTACAACAGAAACACAGTATAGTGAAGCAATTATACTCCAATAAAGATCTATTTAAAAAAATAATGAATTTTTGTGAATCATGAACATGACATTTTTTGTGAAGTATCACCAAAGCTAATGCCTCAGAAAAAACACAGAAGAATAAATCAAAAAGAAAGAGATAAAAAAATCATTAACTTTAAAAATATGACTTACTAGCATCAAAATCATAGAAGAGTGTCTCTCATCTTCTAATTTCAGTTTCAGTACATACTGTGGCTTATAAGAAATCTTACACGTTCTATGATATTTTTAAAATACTTTTATTCTCATAATATTTTGTAAAGAAATTTTTATCTATGATGAGCATTATTTTTTTAAGTTCACCTAGGTTTTAAATATGAATGTATATTTTAAATTGCAACTGAATAATCTGAAATCCTCAATGCAGGAAATAATTAAGAAATCATCTTAATATAAAAAAAATGAGGTAATATTCATTTAAACAACTTTATTGGAGTATAATTGCTTTACAATGGTGTGTTAGTTTCTGCTTTATAGCAGAGTGAATCAGCTATGCATATACATATATCCCCATATATCCTCCCTCTTGCGTCTCCCTCCCATCCTCCCTATCCCAACCCTCTAGGTGGTCACAAAGCACCAAGAAGATCTCCCTGTGCTATGTGGCTGCTTCCCCCTAGCTATCTATTTTACATTTCGTAGTGTATATATGTCCATGCCACTCTCTCACTTTGTCCCAGCTTAAACTTCCCCCTCCCCGTGTCATCAAGTCCATTCTCTATGTCTGTGACTTTATACTTGTGCTGCCCCTAAGTTCTTCAGAACCTTTTTTTTTTTTTTAGATTCCATATATATGTGTTAGCATATGGTATTTATTTTTCTCTTTCTGACTTACTTCACTCTGTATGACAGTCTCTAGGTCCATCCACTTCACCACAAATAACTCAATTTCATGTCTTTTTATGGCTGAGTAATATTCCATTGTATATATGTGCCACATCTTCTTTATACATTCATCTGTCAATGGACACTTAGGTTGCTTCCTTGTCCTAGCTATTGTAAATAGTGCTGCAGTGAATATTGTGGTACATGACTCTTTTTGAATTATGGTTTTCTCAGGGTCTATGCCCAGTAGTGGGATTACTGGGTCATATGGTAGTTCTATTTTTAGTTTTTTAAGGAACCTCCATATTGTTCTCCATAGTGGCTGTATCAATTTACATTCTCACCAACAATGCAAGAGGGTTCCCATTTCTCCACACCCTCTCCAGCATTTATTATTTGTAGATTTAGTGATGGCCATTCTAATCGGCATGATGTGATACCTCATTGTAGTTTTGATTTGCATTTCTCTAATGACTAGTGATGTTGAGCATCCTTTCATGTGTTTGTTGGCAATATGTATATCTTCTTTGGAGAAGTGTCTATTTAGGTCTTCTGCACATTTTTGGATTGGGTATTTGGATTTTTTTTGATATTGAGTTGCATGAGCTGCTTCTAAATTTTGGCGATTAATCTTTTGCCAGTTGCTTCATTTGCAAATATTTTCTTCCACTTTGAGGGCTGTATTTTTGTCTTGTTTATGGTTTCCTTTGATGTGCAAAAGCTTTTATGTTTCATTAAGTTCCATTTTTTAATTTTTGTTTTGATTTCCATTTCTCTAGGAGGTGGGTCAAAAAGGAACTTGCTGTGATTTATGTCACAGAGTGTTCTGTCTATGTTTTCCTCTAAGAGTTTTATACAATCAGGTCTTATATTTAGGTCTTTAATCAATTCTGAGTTTATTTTTGTGTATGGTGTTAGGGAGTGTTACAATTTCATTCTCTTATATATAGCTGTCCAGCTTTCCTAGCACCACTTAATGAAGAGACTGTCTTTTCTCCATTGTATATTCTTGCCTACTTTTTCAAAGATAAGTTGACCATATGCACGTGGGTTTATCTCTCGGCTTTCTATTCTGATCTATATTTCTGTTTTTGTGCCAGGACGATATTCTCTTGATTACTGTGGCTTTGCAGTACAGTGTGAAGTCAGGTAGACTGATTCCTCCAGCTGCATTTTTCTTTCTCAGTTGTTTGGCTATTCTCTGTCCTTTGTGTTTCCATACAAATTGTGAAATTTTTTGTTCTAGTGCTGTGAACAATGTCATCGGTAGTTTGAAAGGGATTGCATTGAATCTGTAGATTGCTTTGGGTAGTATAGCCATTTTCACAATGTTGATTCTTCCAATCCAAGAACATGGTATATCTCTCCATCTGTTTGTATCATCTTTAATTTCTTTCATCAGTGTCTTATAATTTTCTCCATGCAGGTCTTTTGTCTCCTTAGGTAGGTTTATTCCTAGGTATTTTAATCTTTTTGTTGCAGTGGTAAATGGGAGTGTTTCCTTAATTTCTCTTTCAGATTTTCATCATCAGTGTATAGGAATTTAAGAGATTCATGTACATTAATTTTGTATCCTGCTACTTTGCCAAATTCATTGACTAGCTCTAGTACTATTCTGGTAGCATCTTTAGGATTCTCTATGTATAGTATCATGTCATCTGCAACCAGTGACAGCTTTACTTCCTCTTTTCCGATTTGGATTCCTTTTCTTTCTTTTTCTTCTCTAACTGCTGTGGCTAAAACTTCCAAAACTATGTTTAATAATAGTGGTGAGAGTGGACAACCTTGTCTTGTTCCTGATCTTAGAGGAAATGGTTACAGTTTTTCAACATTGAGAACGATGTTGGCTGTGGGTTTGACATGTATGGCCTTTATTATGCTGAGGTAAGTTCCCTCTATGCCTACTTTCTGGATGGTTTTTTTCATAAATGGGTGTTGAATTTTGTCAAAAGCTTTTTCTGCACCTATTGAGATGATCATATGGTTTTTATCCTTCAATATTTTAATGTGTTTTATCACATTGATTGAGTTGCATATGTTGAAGAATCCTTGCATTCTTGGGATAAACCCCACGTGATCATGGTGTATGATCTTTTTAATGTGCTGTTGGATTCTGTTTGCTAGTATGTTGTCATGGATTTTTGCATCTATGTTCATCAGTGATATTGGCCTGTAGTTTTCTTTCTTTGTGACCTCTTTGTCTGGTTTTGGTATCAGGGTGATGGTGGCCTCGTAGAATGAGTTTGGTCGTGTTCCTCCTTCTGCTATATTTTTTAAGAGTTTGAAAATGATAGGTGTTAACTCTTCTCTAAATGTTTGATAGAATTCGCCTGTGAAGCCATCTGGTCCTCGGCTTTTGTTTGTTGGAAGATTTTAAATCACAGTCTCAATTTCAGTACTTGTGATTGGTCTGTTTATACTTTCTGTTTCTTCCTTGTTCAGTCTCGGAAGGTTGTGCTTTTCTTTTTTTTTTTTAATTTTATTTTTATTTTATTTATTAAAAATATGGAATGCTTCACGAATTTGCATATCGTCCTTGCACAGGGGCCATGCTAATCTTCTCTGTATCGTTCCAATTTTAGTATATGTGCTGCCGAAGCGAGCACAGGTTGTGCTTTTCTAAGAATTTGTCCATTTCTTCCAGGTTGTCCATTCTATTGGCATATAGTTGCTTGTAGTAATCTCTCATGATCCTTTGTGATTCTGCCATGTCTGTTGTTTCTTCTCCTTTTTCATTTTTAATTCTATTGATTTGAGTCTTCTCCCTTTTTTTCTTGATGAGTCTGGTTAATGGTTTATCAATTTTGTTTATCTTCTCAAAGAACCAGCTTTTAGTTTTATACATCTTTGCTTTGCTATCGTTTCCTTCATTTCTTTTTCATTTTTTTTCTGATCTGATCTTTATGATTTCTTGCCTTCTGCTAACTTTGGGGTTTTTTGTTCTTCTTTCTCTAGTTGCTTTAGGTGTAAGGTTAGGTTGTTTATTTGAGTTGTTTCTTGTTTCTTGAGATAGGATTGTATTGCTATAAACTTCCCTCTTAGAACTGCTTTTGCTGCATCCCATAGGTATTGGGTTGTCGTGTTTTCATTGTCATTTGTTTCTAAGTATTTTTGATTCCCTCTTTGATTTCTTAAGTGATCTCTTGGTTATTAAGTAGTGTATTGTTTAGCCTCAATGTGTTTGTATTTTTTACAGATTTTTTCCTGTAATTGATATCTACTCTCATAGCGTTGTTGTCAGAAAAGATACTTGATACTATTTCATTTTTTTAAAGTTTACCAAGGCTTGATTTGTGATTTTCCCTTTTGTCACTTTAAATATGTCCTGCCACTCTCTTCTGGCTTGCAGAGTTTCTGCTGAAAGATCAGCTGTTAAGCTTATGGGGATTCCCTTGTATGCCATTTGTTGTTTTTGCTTTGCTGCTTTTAATATTTTTTCTTTGTATTTAATTTTTGATAGTTTGAGTAATATGTGTCTTGGTGTGTTTCTCCTTTGTTTTATCCTATATGGGACTCTGTGCTTCCTGGACTTGATTGACTATTTCCTTTCCCATATTAGGGAAGTTTCCAACTATAATCTCTTCAAATATTTTCTCAGTCCCTTTCTTTTCTCAATTCTTTCCATTATTTTTTCTTTATTCTGCTCTGTGGTAGTTATTTCCACTATTTTATCTTCCAGGTCACTTATCCGTTCTTCTGCTTCCTTTATTCTGCTATTCATTTCTTCTAGATAATTTTTAATTTCATTTATTTTGTTGTTCATCATTGTTTGTTTGCTTTTTGTGTTTTTTTAGGTCCTTTTTAAACATTTCTTGTATTTTCTCCATTCTATTTCCAAGATTTTGGATCATCTTTTCTATCATTACTCTGAATTCTTTTTCAGGTAGACTGCCTATTTCCCCTTCATTTGTTAGGTCTGGTGGGTTTTTACCTTGCTCCTTCATCTGCTGTGTGTTTCTCTGTCTTCTCATTTTGCTTAACTTACTGTGTTTGGTGTCTTCTTTTTGCAGGCTGCAGGTTTGTAGTTCCCGTTATTTTTAGTGTCTCTCCCCAGTGGCTAATGTTGGTTCAGTGGGTTTTGTAGGCTTCCTGGTGGAGGGGACTGGTGCCTGTGCTCTTGTGGATCAGGCTATATCTTGTCTTTCTGGTGGGCAGGACCACGTCTAGTGGTGTGTATTGGGGTGTCTGTGACTTTATTATGATTTTAGGCAGCCTCTCTGCTAATGGGTGTTGGTGTGTTCTTGTCTTGCTAGTCATTTGGCATAGGGTGTCCAGTACTGTAGCTTGCTGGTCGTTGAGCGGAGCTGGGTCTTAGAATTGAGATGGAGATCTCTTGGAGAACTTTCACTGTTTGATATTACATGGAGCTGGGATGTCTCTGGTGGACCAATGTCCTGAACTCGGCTATCCCACCTCAGACCCACAGGCCTGACACCTGGCCAGAGCATGAAGACCCTGCAGCCACACAACTCAGAAGGAAAGGGAGAAAGAAAGAAAAAAAGAAAGAAAGAAAGAAAGACAGAAAGAAAGAAAGAAAGAAAGAAAGAAAAGAAAAGAAATTTTTTAAAATAAAAATTAAACAAGTGTTATAAATTAAAAAGAAAGAAAGAAAGAAAGAAGAGAACAGTCAAACTAAAAAACAAATCCACTAGTGATAACAAGCACTAAAAACTATACTTAAAAAAAAAAAAAGGACAGACAAACCCTAGGACAAATGGTAAAAGCAAAGCTATACAGACAAAATTACACAAAGAAGCATACACATACATACTCACAAAAAGAGAAAAAGGAAAAAAAAAAATATATATATATAAAAGGAAGAGAGCAACCAAATCAATAAACACATCTTCCAATTATAATAAACTGTAAACACTAAACTAAGATAAACTTAAAACCAAAAACAAATTAGATGCAGAAAGCAAACCCCAAGTCTACAATTGCTCCCAAAGTCCACCGCCTCAATTTTGCCATGATTTGTTGTCTATTCATGTATTCCAGAGATGCTGGGTACATCAAGTTGATTGTGGAGATTTAATCCACTGCTCCTGAGGCTGCTGGGAGAGACTTCCCTTTCTCTTCTTTGTTCGCACAGCTCCTGGTGTTTAGCTTTGGGTTTGGCCCTGCCTCTGTGTGTAGCTCGCCTGAGGGCATCTGTTCTTTGCTCAGACAGGACGGGGTTAAAATAGCACCTGATTAGGGGGCTTTGGCTCACTCAGGCCAGGGGAGAGAGGGGTACTGAATGCGGGGTGAGCCTGTGGCGGCAGAGACTGGTGTGACGTTGCAACAGCCTGTGGCATGCCGTTTGTTCTCCCAGAGATGTTGTCCCTGGATCATGGGACCCTGGCAGTGGTGGGCTGCACAGGCTCCTGGGAGGGGAGGTGTGGATAGTGACCTGTGCTTGCACACAGGCTTCTTGGTGGCTGCAGCAGCTGCCTTCACGTTTCATGCCGTCTCTGGTGTCCCCGCTGACAGCTGCAGCTCACACCCGTCTCTGGAGCTCCTTTAGGTGGTGCTCTGAATCCCCTCTCCTCACGCCCCCCAAAACAATGGTCTCTTGCCTCTTAGGCAGCTCCAGACTTTTTCCTGGACTCCTTCCCGGCTAGCTGTTGTGCACTAGCCCACCTCAGGCTGTGTTCACACAGCCAACCCCAGTCCTCTCCCTGGGATCTGACCTCTGAAGCCTGAGCCTCAGCTCCCAGCCCCCATCTGCCCTGGCCAGTGAGCAGACAAGCCTCTCAGGCTGATGAGTGCTGGTTGGCAATGATCCTCTGTGCGGAAATCTCTCTGCTTTGCCCTCTGTACCCCTATTGCTGTGCTCTCCTCTGTGACTCCAAAGCTTCCCCCCTGCCACCCCCAGTCTCTGCCAGTGAAGGGGTTTCCTAGTGTGTGGAAACTTTTCTTCCTTTACAGCTCCCTCCCAGAGGTGCAGGTCCCATCCCTATTCTTTTGTCTCTGCTTTTTTTTTCTTTTGCCCTCCCCAGGTACGTGGGGAGTTTCTTGTCTTTTGGGAAGTCTGAGGCCTTCTGCCAGCATTCAGTAGGTGTTCTGTAGGAGTTGTTCCACATGTAGATGTATTTCTGATGTATTTGTGGGGAGGAAGGTGATCTCCATGTCTTACTCCTCTACCATCTTGAAGGTCTCCCCAGGTAATATTGTTTAGTGACATTTGTATTTCTTCTTAAATTCATCTTTTTAAACTAAATATTTTTTCTTAACAATTCCCTACCAATTTACCTTATTGATTGACGTTTTCCTTCCTGAAAATAGAATTGATATTTAAAGTGAGAGATGAATCACCCTATCTGATAATCAGAAATATCTACTGATTATTAATCTTGGGTCAAATTGATTATATGGTATTAACATTGTATGTTTTTTAAAAAAACATTTTGGAAAGTAGTTACTTTTGTGCTATATACAAGTGTTAATGCAGAAAATTTTAGAAATTTGGCAAACTAGTTATTTTTTTGAGAACATGTGATTTGATGGAAAAAATAGAGACTTTTGAACCAGATAGATTAATATTTAAATGTTGCTGCCAACATGTTCTACATGGATGATTATGGCCAAGTTTATTAAATATTTTGTGGGACCAATTCCATATTTATAAATTGGTATGCTATTACCCATTTTGCATAATACTTGACACAGAATATAATGTTAATAAATACAAGTTTTTGCCATGTTGTTTTACCATTTGTTTTTACCATTATTTTTGTTATAATTATAACCTAAGTTGTCTGAAATATTTGGGCCTCAGTTTTATCACTTAAAAATTATGTGGGTAAACCAGATGATTCTTTTGGTTCTTAAAAGTCTAACATTTTCACTCTAGACAAGAGGTCAGCAAACCTATTCAGTAAAGAACAATAGAGTAAATAATTTGGGTCTTGTGGGCAGGTGGTGATTGTCTTAACTACTTAAGTCTCCTATTGTAGTATAAAAGCAGTAATAGATAATTTATGAACTAATGGGCCTGGCTGTGTTCCACGAAAAATATATTTATAAAAACAGGCAGTGAGCCAAAGTTGGCCTGGGCATCAAAGTTTGCCTAACTGTGTTCTAGATAATTCAAATGTCTTTATCTAAAAAATAATTTTTTGTCACACTATACAAGATTAGCCACTAAGGCCATTACAACAATAAAACTGAAAATGAAATAATATAAACAATGGAGAAGGTGCCTATTGTCTATTTTGTCACTGGATTATCTTAATTTTGTGGTGGAGTAACATGGAGAGATTATTGTTATATTATGTAACTCTGAGAACAGCATTGATACTCTAAGGCCATCAATGCTGATTCTTTCATACAACTGACCCTTGAACAATGCTGGGGTTGGGGACACAGACCCTCTGAGTAGTGGAAAATCTAAGTTGCACTTTACAGTCTGCCCTTCATATCTTTGGTTCCACATCCATGGATTCAACCAACCATGAATCATGTAGTACTGTATTTAGTAAAGGAAATCCACATATAAGTGGATCTGAGCAGTTCGAACCTGTGTTGTTCAAAGGTAAACTGTAATTAGAATTTGCAGTGATAAATATGCTGCTCCTACGTTGTTAAAAGCACAGAAACACACTTAAGAGACAGCTTTACAAAAACACATCATTGAAGATTAGATTTGTTAAAACAGGCAGTGTTTGGAATAATCACTTAATTTTGATAGGTAAGATTCCCCACCAAATTATATTTCTCTTTCTCATACTATAGTTTTGGAATTTGGAACAAAAATAGACTAATAATATATACCACATTTGTTGTAAATTATATTAACAGATATTTCAAAATGTATACCAGTGTCTGTCCCTGCTAACATTTTAAAATTTAATTAGCATAGTCAATAAAGAGGTATTTAATACAGGAGTAATGCAAGGAGGAAATATCCCACTGTGATACTTTTTAAAATTTATTAATTTCATGTTATTACTAGCCATTTTATTACTTAAATGGAACGTGATCTAAATTTTAAGGCTGAGTCCAAGTATGCAATCTAGAGACTAGAAACAATTAGATAATACTAGCATATTTAAGGAAATCAGCTAGAAGTACAAATTCATTTTTGCCAGTTGAAAATGGAGTCCATATTCATGCTTTATTAGTAAATAATGGATAACTCCATACATAATTGTGGTCACCATATCATGAAATTTGTCAAAATTTTCACATTCATTTTATTAGGCAAAATGCATTTCTTGATTTCTTAATAATACCCCCCCCCCTTTTTTACATTTAGGGAAGTGGTAAAATAATGGCAATATATTTTTTCAATAAATATATCTTATAAATATAACTAAGTTTTTGAAGTGAAAACGTTTTTAAAATATTTTTATTAAATGTAATTCACATACCATAAATTGTACCTTTTAAAAGTGTACAATTCAGTAGATATTAATGATTTCACAAGAATGTACAGCTATAACTATTATCTAATTCCAGAACATTTCAACATCCCAAACAGAAAACCCCATACCCATTAGCAGTTATTCCCCGTTGCTTTTTCTTCCAACCCTCTAGGAACTGTTAATCTACTTTCTGAATTTTCCTATTCTGGATATTTAGTAGAAGTGGGATTATACAATATGTGACCTTTTCTGTCTAGCTTCTTTCACTTGGCATACTATTTTCAAGTTTCATCCATGCAATAGCATGTATCAGTACCTCATTCCTCTTTGTTGAAAATATTATTCCATTTTATAAATATACAACATTTTGTTTATCCATTCATTGTTTGGACATTTAGGTTGTATCCATTTTTTATTGTTATGAATAATGTTTCTATGAACAACCATATCAAGTTTTTTCACAGACATAAGTTTTTGATTCTCTGGGATACATGGCTAGTAGTAGAATTGCTGGATCATATGATACTTATATGTTTAACCTTTAGAGGAACTAGCAATAGGTCTCCAAAGTGACTCTACCATTTTACTATTCCATCAGCAATGTATGAGAATTTCAATTTATATACATCCTCACTGAAACTTATTATTATCCACCTTTTTTTTCTTATAGTCAGCCTAGTACTTGTGAACAAATATGTCATTGTGGTTTAATTTGAATTTTCATAATGCCTAATGATTTTGAGCATATTTTCATGTGTTTATTGGTCATTTGTATATCTTTGGAGAAATGTCTATTTACATCCTTTGCCCATTTTTAAATGTACTAGTTATCTATTTAATATTGAGTTGTAAGTTTTTTTATATATTCCAGATATCAGTTTTTATCACATATATGGTTTATGAATAATTTCTCCTATTTTGTAGGTTGTCTTTTGTTAAAATCATCTCCTATTAACTTTGCTGGTGGAGGAAGCATTCCCTAGGATTATCGGGATGGACTAACAGTCAACTGACTCTGGACAGATGAGACTGAGGGCAGTTTATTTGTCACATACACTCATAGCCCTGGGGAGGAGAAAAAATGTGCACCATTCAGGCCACACTAGGATTGCATTCAGGAACAGAGTGAATGACCAGGGACTATGGGAGACAGGCTGCACTATGAAAAGGGTGTGGTGTCCCCTGTTTCCTGCAGTAAAATATGATTGGCTTCTTTATATAATTCTACAGACTGATAGGAACTGAAATCAGGAACTGTACCTGGTACATTTCATAAGTAGGATTGCTTTTCCATGGTGCCTATCTGTGAGAGCAGAGAGGGAAGGGAACTTGTGGGTAGGTCTTTTGAGACAATCATGATTTCACCAGATGTCAAGGCAGTACACAATGTTGAAACATAATTTTAGGCCTTACACCACAATTGATCCCTTGATGCCTTGATATCAATTTAAGCTTTGGTAATGACTGAAACTTTTAGAAAGTAGAACAAATGCCATCCTGGGAAATGAACTAAGCACTTGACAAGGAATAAGGGGGCCAAATAGTGAGTTGGACATAAAAATCATGAATTTTAGAGTTGTCTCCCTTTATGTCCAATAAAAGCAATTGAGGGAATTGTATAACATTGGTGTTGGGAATGCATGTCCCCAGGGTGTATGAATTTATACTGATTAATACTCTGGCAATAGTGGCACCCAGTGAAAGGTCCACTTGACATTTTGTGAATTAAATAGTTCTTTGAGGATCCCATTATTTCTCTCAATTAAACTGTATATCTGGGGACTATATGGAGGTAGAAATCCATTGAATGCTTCTTCAAGGGCCCAACATTGCCTATTCTAAGAATTAAAATAAGTGCCTTGGTCACTGTCAGTAATATCTAGAGCTACAAAAAGGATAAAGAGTGAGGCCTTGTATAAGTGGCCTTAGTATATGTGTGGCATCTGTTACCTTGATTAGTATTTGGGTATCTGTGAGCCAAGAGATTCCCAGAGTTCATTACACTAAAGGGGCAACTGTTGGACAATGAACTAAGAGTTTGTAAAAATGTACAGGTGGAACAATTTGTTGGCCAGGGCATTCAGTGTCAAAATAACTATGAAGTTTGGCCAATTGTACTGATCCATGTGCCTTTTCCTTTACCAGGGACATCCTGGTTAAGGGATGGAAAGCAGCAATATTCCATTGTAATTTGAGCCCCAGTATTGACTAAACCCACAAAGGTGTATCAGTTGGTATACTTCAGCAGGTGTTAAAGTTAATTCAAAATCTATGTAGTGGAGGTGCAAAAGTCAATCAGTCTTTTCAACAAATGGTGCTGGGAAAACTGGATATTCACATGCAAATAGTAAAAGGGGACTCTTTCCTTACACCATATAAGAAAAAAATTCAAAATGGATCAAATACTTAAATGTAACAGTTAAAAATATAAAGTTCTTAGAAGAAAACATATGGGAAAGCTTCATGGCATCATATTTGTCATTAGTTTCTTTGATATGACATCAAAAGCATAGACAACAAAAGAAAAATATAGATATATTATACTACATAAAAATTTGAAAACTACTGTACATCAAGTAACACTAGAAAGTGAAAAGAGAACTCATGTATTGGGAGAAAATAATTGAAAATTATATATCTGACAATAGGTTAATATCCAGAATAAATGCAGAGTTCTTATAATTCAACAACAAAAATACAATCCAACTAAAATATGGGCAAATGCCTTGAATAGACAACTATTCAAAATAGATATACAAAAGGACAAAAGTACATAAAAACATACTCAACATCATTTACCATCAGGGAAATGCTAATCAAAATCACAATGAGATAACAAATTTACATTCTTTATAATGGCTATTATCAAGAAACACAGAAAATAACAAGTGTTGATGAAAATGTGGAGAAATTGGAATCCTTATACATTGTTTTTATTTTTTTTAAAGATTTATTTATTGATTGATTGATTGCTATGTTGGGTCTTCGTTTCTGTGCTAGGGCTTTCTCTAGTTGTGGCAAGCGGGGGCCACTCTTCATCGCGGTGCGCGGGCCTCTCACTGTCGCGGCCTCTCTTGTTGCGGAGCACAGGCTCCAGACGCGCAGGCTCAGTAGTTGTGGCTCACGGGCCTAGTTGCTCTGCGGCATGTGGGATCTTCCCAGACCAGGGCGCGAACCTGTGTTCCCTGCACTAGCAGGCAGATTCTCAACCACTGCGCCACCAGGGAAGCCCTATACATTGTTTTTAGAAATGTAAATTATACAACTGATATGGAAAACAGTATAACGTTTCTTCAAAAATTACAAATATAATTAATATATGGTCCAGTAATTCCACTCTGGGTATATATCAAAAAGAACTGAAAGCAGGGACCCAAGCAGATATTTGTACACTCATGTTCACAGCATCATTATTTACAATAGTCAAAAGTTGGAAGCAATCCAAGTGTTAACAATGGATGAATGGATAAACAACATGTGGTGTATACATACAGTGGAATATTATTCAGCCTTAAAGAGGAAGAAAATTCTAATACGTGTAACAACATGAATGAAATTTGAAGACATTATGCTAGGTGAAATAAGCCAGTCACAAAAAAAGACAAATACTGTCTGATTCCACTTACATGAGGTAAATAGAGTAGCCAAATTTATAGAAACAGAAAGTAGAATGGTGGTTTCCAGGAGATGGATTGAGGAGGGACTGGTGAATAATTGTTTAATGGGTGCAGAGTTTCAATTTTTCTAGGTAAAAATGCTCTAGAGATGGATGATGGTGATGGTTGCACAACAATGTGAATGTACTTGATACCAGTCACTGAATTGTATGCTTAAAAATAAACTGTTAAATTTTATGCTATGCATATTTAGCACAATTTTTTAAAAAGCAAATCAGCACACTTTTATCTTTTTTGTGCTATAGTTTTAGTAAATTTTAGATTTTTAATTTTGATCTTTGATTCAATTTATTTATTTTTGGTTCCACATCTAGTATCCAGGTTTCTTTTTTCTTTTCTTTTTCCGGTTCTTACTTTTTTGTTTTCTTTTGTTGTTTCATTAAATACACTTCAGAGGGATTCTCTTTACCCTTACTGTATTGTAAATTTCTTTCTCCAGAGAGCCTCAAATCAGTATCATCAGGGGGGTTAAGGGCCTTCCTATGGCAATGGTCGCTTTATAGATTTTAAAGATCCTGGTCTTAAGTCGGGTTTGAATTAGTCCCTTTGTTGTGCCACAGGGTCAGGGGTACCATGGTTATTTTCCTCTATAACCTTGAAATCAGGATTTCGTTGCAACAGAGGCATATGCAGAACAGTGGAAGAATGTTGTGACCTACACAACCCAAAGGTCAACTGATTGAAAACATCTTTTGCTATACCCCTATAATTTCCCATCATATGGGTTTTCTTTTATTTTCTTTCCCTATACAAATTTTCTCAGACGATTTTGGGTTTCTAGCCATGTAATGTCACTGCTATCAGTTTTTGTCTCCCTCTAATCTCACATGGTTGGTACATCCTGGGTGGTTACAGATAGTTTCAGAAGCACATAGACCTTCCCACCTCATAGGAGTCTATCTTCTTTCTCCAGTGATTTCAGTCAATTACTCTCAGACTGGGGTTCATATCCAGTAAAGTCATTTTGTCTATGGACCAGTTAGGGGGCCATCAAGGCCCTTAATTGCAAAATTAGAACTTGGTGTGCTGATAAGCAGCAGCACTGAGCAAACCCTAGGTGTCTAGGCTAGCAGTTTTACATTGGGAAAGCAATTGAATAAGATATGCTTGTACTCCTATCCTTTCTTACCAGTGCCTGAGCCCCAGGCCTCCATGGATGTGCCATCTCAATACATTTGGGAGTCAGGAGAATGTGTGCAAAAACAGCAAGGGAAGTATCAGCAAAGAAAATAGGCAAAGATTTTACCCTTACCTGAATAACAATCACTATTTTTATACAACCAGGATGCCATATTTAGTTTTTTTCCAGGTTGGTGGTCCCTTTCCTTTCCATAAACTCACAAATGGTTGTCCTCATGTTATCCCAAGGGTGCACAATCATAACAATGTCTGTCTGGCTACTCCAACCAGGCAATGACAGTCACCAGGCTAGACATATTTGAAGAGAGACCTCTAGCCTGACCCTTGGTAAGCAGGACTCAATTGCCAACCAGTTAGGGCAACGTGTTATGGCCACCTTTATAGATGGGAGCCTCAGAGATCATGTTCCAAACACAGGCCAAAATCAACAACACAACTCACTGGATTATACTCAATTACCAGTAATTCTTGTCTTGGGGATGAGAGCACTTAAGTATAGGAAGAAGTGGCAACAACCAACAAAGCACCTCACAAGGTAAAGTTTAAGACCACCAGCAGTTGATGGTTCCATCCAAGGCAGCCTTCCCCTACCATGGAACCAGTTATCTAAGAGCAATTAATTAAAACTAGCCAGATGTCCTTGATAATGGTTGGACCATCCTCTTCATGATGACAAGTTTGATAATCACCTCCTATTCACCCTGTTTGTGAGAAAAGATTCCTACCCTTGAGCTATGGAGATGACTGAACACACAACACCTAACACTGGACAGCTGAGTTTATTAGTCACATATACTTACGGCCCAAAGGAAGAGGATACCATCTAGTATGCACAGCCACACAGAGGTTGCACTTGGGAATAGAGTGAACAAGCAGTGGCTATGGGAAACAGGAATTTTTAGTAACAGGAGGGTAAGATGGCCCCTGATTTCTATATAAAGATGTGATTGGTTACTTTGAATAATTCTGTGGGCTGGTAGTGAGCTGAAACTCCCTACTCAGGGATGTGCAGGAATTGCATTTGGTCTACTTGATAAAGAGGTGTTTTTTTTGTTTGTTTTTTTGTTTTTTTTTTTTCCTAAGATATCCTCATGAATAGAGCAGAGAGGGAAACTAGCAGTTAGGTCACTAGAGGCCTTCCCTATTTTACCTGATGTCAAGGCAGAATATAATATTGGACCTTAATTTTGGACCTTAAGTGACATCTTTTCATTTTCTTGATAGCATTATTTAAATAACAATAGTTTATAATTTTGATATAGCCTAATTTGTATATTTTTTTCTTTTATCAATTGGAATTTTTAGTGTCCTATCTGAGAAATCATTGCCTAACCCAAGGTCAAGAATTTACTCCTGTATTTTTTTTCTAAGAGTTTTATAGTGTTAGCTATTATATTTAGGGCTTTGATCTATATTGAGATAATTTTTGTATATGTGTGAGTTAGGAGTCCAGTTTCATTCTTCTACATGTGGATATCTAGTTGTCCCAGCCCCATTTGTGGAACAGAAATATTATTTCCCCATTGAATTGTCTTGGCACCTAGTTTGAATCAATACATTATAAATGTATGAGTCTATTTTTGGACTCAATTTTATTCCATTGAATGTTATGTCTCTTCTTATGACTGTACTACACAGTCTTGATTATTGTAGATAAGCAGTTAAGTTTTGAAATCAAGAACTGAGTGCTCATATTTTATTCTTTTTCAAAACTTTTTTGGTCATTCTGTGTTCCTTACATTTCCATTTGAATTTTAGGATCAGCTTGCCAAGTTCTTCCAAAAAACAACAACAACTGGGATTTTTATATCACTATTATATGGTTTTCAATCTATACATCAGTTTGAGTATTACTGTCATCTTAAAAATATTAACTTTTTCGGGCTTCCCTGGTGGTGCAGTGGTTGAGAGTCTGCCTGCCAATACAGGGGACGTGGGTTCGAGCCCTGGTCTGGGAAGATCCCACATGCCGCGGAGCAACTGGGCCCATGAGCCACAACTACTGAGCCTGCGCGTCTGGAGCCTGTGCTCCGCAACAAGAGAAGCCGCGATAGTGAGAGGCCCGTGCACCGCGATGAAGAGTGGCCCCCACTTGCCGCAACTAGAGAAAGCCCTTGCACAGAAACGAAGACCCAACACAGCTAAAAATAAATAAATAAATTTTAAAAAAATTAACTTTTTCAATTCATGGATTTGGGGTGTCTTTTCATTTCTTTAGTTCTTTAATTTATTTCATTGATGATTTGTATTTTTCTGTGCACAAGTCTTACACCACTTTTGTTAAATTCTTTTAAAATATTTTTCTATTCTATTTATTCTACTCTATTCTATTGTTCGTTGCTAGTATATAGTCATGCAATTGATTTTTGTATATTGACCTTGTATCCTTTAAACTTTTTGAACTCGTTTACTAGTTTGAATAAGGTTTAGTGAGTGCGTTAGGATTTTCTTAGCCATGCCTTAGGATGTCATATGCAAATACTAGTCTTACTTCTCTCTTTCCCAACCTGACTTTTTTTTTTTATTTATTTTATTTTTTTTGCCTAATTTTCCTGGCAAGAATCTCTAGTATAGTGTTAAATAGAAGTAGTGACAGCAGATATCATTGTCTTATGACTGATTTAGGGGGAAAACTTTCAGTCTTACACCATTTAGTATGATGTTAGTTGTGGGTTTTTAATAGATGTCCATTATCAAGTTGAGAAAGTTCCTAATTTTCCTAGGGTTTTTATCATAAACATATGTTGGATTTTGTCAAATACTTTTTCTGCATCTACTGAGGTGATGAAATGTTGTCTTTTATTCTATTAATATGGCATATGGCACTGATTGATATTGGGATTTTACATCAACCTTGCATGCTTCAGATAAATCTCTATTAGTCTATTTATCTTTTTAAATTTAATATGTTATTGTTTTAATTGGCTAGAATTTTATTGAAGTTTTTTTGTGTATATATTCATAAGGCATATTGGTCTGTAGTTTTCTTACAGTGTCTTTGTCTGGTTATAGTATCAAATTAATATTAGTCTCATAAAATAAGTTAAAACGTTTTTCTCCTCTTACACTTTTTGGAAGAGTTTGTGAAAAATTGGCGTTAATTTTTCTTTACATGCTTGGTTGAATTTACCAGTGGGGCCATCTGGGGCTGTGCTGTCTTTGTGGGAATTTTTGTGATGATTAATTCAATCTCTCTAATTACAATAGGTATGTTCTTGTTTTCTGCTTCATCTTGAGTCTGTTACATTGTTTATTTCTTCTAGGAATATTTTTGGTTCTTATCTAGATAATTTATTTGGGGGATATATTTGTTCATACTATTTCCTTATACTCCTTTTTAAATTTCTGTTATGTTGGTGATGATATCCCCTCTTTTATTTCTGATTTTAGTAATTTGAGACTTCTATCACTTTTTCCCTTTGTCATTCAAGTAAATATTTGTCAAATTTGTTGATCTGTCAAAGAATCAACTTTGCTTTACTTGATTTTCTCTATTTCTTTTCTATCCTCTATGGCATTTATTCTACTCTAGTCTTTATTATTTTCTTCCTTCTATTTGCTTTGAGCTCAGATTATTTATTCATTTATTTATTATTTCTTAAGAAGGAAAAGTTAGGTTTGTGATTTTAGATCTATTTCTATTTTTAATATAGGCACTTATATGTATATATTAACCTCTAAAAAGTACATTCACTGTAATCTATATTTTTATGTTGTACTTTTGTTTCATTCATCTCAAAGTATTTTCTTGTTCCTCTTGTGGTATCTTTTTTTGACTTTTTTTTTTTTTTTCTCATTAGGAGTGTAGTGTTTAATTTCTCTGTTTCCAGATTGTCCCCTTTAGAGGCAAGTCACTTTTCACAACCATACTTAAGGAGTGCAGAGATATGTTCCATCTCCTTAAGTGTGTAATATTTATGAAAATTATTTGAAATGCTTCTGCACAGAAGATTTATCTCTTCTTGGTTTCTTACTGTTGAGTTTTAAGATTTCATATCTTGGATCTAAGTCCTTATCAGATATACAATTTGAAAATATTTTCTTCTAGTCTTTGGCTTGTCTCTTCATTCTTATAACAATGTCTTTCACAGAGCAGAAGTTTTATTTTAATAAAGGCTAAATAATCAACTTTTTGCCATCATGGATCATAAATGTTTTGTATCTATACACCCAAGGTTACCTACATTTTCTACTATGTTATTGTTTAGAACTTGTAAAGTTTTGTGTTATTTTTGTAAAAGTTGAAGGACTGTGTCTAGACTCACTTTTCTTTTCTTTTTTCTTTTTTTGCATATGGATGTTTAATTGTTCCAGCACTATTTATTGAAAAGGCTATCTTTCATATGCAGTATTGTCTTTACACCTTTGTTAAAATTAGTTGATTATATTTGTGTGGGTTCAATTCCAGTTTCTCTATTCTGTTCCATTGATCAATTCACCTATTTTTTCTTTGCTAATATCATACTGCTTTGATTATTGTAGCTTTATTGTAAGTTGTAAAGTCAGGTAGTATCAGTTCTCCAACTTTATTTATCTTCAGTATTGGGTTGGCTATTCTGGATCTTGTGTCTTTCCATACAAACTTTAGAATTAATTTATAGATATGCACAGAATAAGTTTCTGGAATTTTGATTTGGGTTGTGAGGGTTAATTTTAAGTGTCAATTTGGCTAAGATAAGGAAGGTCCAGATAGATGGCAAAACATTATTCTGGGTGTATCTGTGATGGTGTCTCCAGAATAAATTAACATTTGAATCAGTAGACTGAGTAAAGAAGATTGCCTTTATCAATGCAAGTAAGAATTATCTAAACTGCTAAATGCCTGAATAGAACAACAAGACAGGAAGGGCAAATTACTCTCTTTGCTTGAGCTAGGACATTCATCATCTCCTGCTCTCAGACATCAGTGTCCTGGTTCTTGAGCCTTTGACTTGGACCAGGACTTAAACCATCAGCCCCTCCTCCACAATCCTTGGCTTTTTGCACTTGGAATTACACCATTGGCTTCCACGGTTTTCAGGCCTTTAAACTCAGACTGAATCACACCACCAGTTTTCCTGTTTCTCAGTCTGAGAGAATTCTCTGCCTTCATAATCACGTGAGCCAGTTATTAGAATTTTCCATGAAAAATCAATCAGTCAATCTAAGAAAGAAATGGAAAATTTTATTTGAGCCAAACTGAGGATTATAACCCGGGGACACATCTCAGAAAGCTCTGAGAACTCTTCTGCACATTAGAAGTCAAAGCACAGCTAAATATACAGTGGGTTGTGCATTAAATAATGTATTATTGACAGTTTATGCAATCCAGATCTAGGCGTCGTCATTGTCATCATCATGACCCATTACAAGATCAAGAAGGAATGTTATCTTTTAAGGGGTTTTCTTGTTGATGCTAGGAGAATGTTGCTCTTTATGGTTAAGTAGATATTTCTGCCAATGGGGGAGGTTTGATCAATGCATAATGCAGATACACAATGCATGGTAGAGAGGAAAGAGGAGGCCAAAGGAAGAGAAAATTTTTATATTTAAATTTTTCTTCTCTAGCCATAAAATATGAATTTTACTTTACAGTATATATATATATATATATATATATATATATATATATATATATATATATATATATATATATATATATATATATATATCTCCTATGTTTTCTATTTCTCTGAAGAACACTGACTAATCTAAAAACTGGTATTGAGAAGTGGGAGTGCTGCTGTGACAAATACCTAAAAATGTGGAAGTGGCTTTGGAACTAGATAAGGTATAAAGACTGGAAGAGTTTTGATGTCTATGTTAGAAAAAGTCTACATCGATGTGACTGGTCTGTTAAGGACAATTTTGGTAAGGAGTCAGAGAGAAAAGAGCTGTAAAGAAATCCTCAATTGTCTTAGAGAATACCTAAGAAAAACCTGAACAGATTTTATTACGAATATAGAAAGTGAAAGCCATTCTAATGAGGTCTCAGATAGAAATGAAGAACATGTTATTGGAAACTGAAGAAAAGTGATCCTTCAGCCAAAGAACTTGGTTGAACTGCATTCAGGTTTTAGAGTTTTGTGGAAGGTAGAACTTGTTATTGATGAAAGTAAATATTGATATTTGGCTAAGAAAATTTCTAAGCAAAGTGTTTGATATGTGGCTTTTCTTGACTGCTTCCTGCAAAATGCAAGAAGAGTAAAATCATTTAAAGATGGGACTGTTAATCAAAAAGGAAACATAACTTAAAGATGTGGAAAATTCTCAGCCTAAACATATTGGAAGGAATGAGAAAGCGTGTTCAAGAGAAAACACAAAGGGTGTGGCCAAAGGACCATTAGTCAGCTATCTCAAAAATGCAAGGAATTATTCTATAGGAAGATGGAAGAAAGACTCCCCTTCCCTCCAAATCTATTCAGAGATCACTAGGACTTCCACCCCTATCATATGCCCAGAGCATAAGGGCACAGGGAGTAGAACAAAGGGGCCTGCAAGACCTTGGAGCACACTACCTGTTGCCATCTGATATCAAAGGCTCTGCTCCCCACACTACTGTACCATGCTCCTTGGGCAGTCCAAGTGTGGCTCCAGTGGGCCCCAAGACAGTGTGGAGTCCACACAATGCCATCCCCCCCCAAATGTACAAAGTGCACAAGTATAGAAATCCAAGGTGCATGGCTACTTCCACTAGATTTCAAGGGATGGAACTGCCCAGACCCAGGCAGAGAACCACTGCAGCAGTGGGCCCACCACAGAGAACTTCTACTGGAACAATGATCAGCAAAGCCATGACTGGCATGCAATTCCAGCCTGGAAGAGCCACAGGAATTCAACTCCAATCAGTGAAAGCTGTGGTATGGGCTGCACCCAGTAAAGCCATGAGGGCAGAGCCACCCAGAGCCTTTAAGATCCAACCCCTTCCTGGCAAAGCTGTAGAGGCAGGACCACCACCCAGTGAGTTCAGAAGGTGGAACATCCTCCCCAATGGGCATGAAGCCAGGGAAGATTATTCTTGAACCTTAAGGCTTTGGAATTGCTCAGGAAATGTCAGTCCTTTCTTCTTTCTCCCTTTTGGAGTAAGAATGTCTATCTTATGCCTGTCCCACCATTGTATTTTGTAAGCACATAACATGTTTGATTTCACAGGTTCATAGTTGGAGAGCAATTTGCCCCAGAATGGATCATGTCTTGAGTCACACCAATATCTGATTTAGGTGATATTTAGATGAGACTTTGGACTTTAGAATTTTGAGTTGATGCAGAAATGAGTTAAGACTTTTGGAGCTACTGCGATAGAATGGATGTATTTTGCATGTAAGAAGGACATGAATTTTGGGGATCCCGTGATGGAATGTTGAAATTTGAATGCTTGTGTTTCCCCAAAATTTCTATGTTGAAATCCTAAACTCAAGGTGATATTAAGAAGTGGGACATTTGGAGGTGATTAGGTAAAGAGGGTGGAGTCGACATGAATAGTATTAGTGCATTCATAAAAGAGGTCTCAGAGAGATCTCTTGCCCCTTCCACCATGTAAAAACACAGTGAGAAGGCACCATTTATGAACTAGAAAGTGGGTTCTCACTAGACATCAAATCTGCTGGCACCTTGATCTTGGACTTCCCAAACTCCAGAATTATGAGAAATACATTTCTGCTGTATATAAGCTACCCAGTATAAGGTATTTCTGCTATAGCATCCTGAATGGACTAAGACAGAGGTTGTATTGAATCTATATATTGAGTTTTAAACAATATTGAGCATTCATATCCATGTACATTGAATGTATTTCTATTTATTTAGCTCTTTTAAAATTTCTGTTATCAAAATTTTGTAGTTTTTCTCATATAGATATTGTATATATTTCATAAGATTTATACCCCAGGGTTAAATTTTCATTGGCTTCAATGTGCTGAAATAACTTTTAGCCCAAGATAAAGCAACTCCTGCCTAGGGTACCATGTCAGCAAATCAAAACTTAGATAAATTTTGTGTCTCTACCCAAAGCAATCTACAGATTCAATGCAATCCCTATCAAACAACCAATGGCATTTTTCACAGAACTAGACAAAAATTTCACAATTTTTATGGAAACAAAATAGACTGCAAATAGCCAAAGCAATCTTGAGAAAGAAAAACAGAGCTGGAGGAATCAGGCTCCCGGACTTCAGACTATACTACAAAGCTACAGTAATCAAGACAGTATGGTACTGGCACAAAAACAGAAATATAGATCAATGGAATAGGAGAGAAAGCCCAGAGATAAGCTCATGCACATATGGTCACCTTATTTTTGATAAAGGAGGCAAGAATATACAATGTAAAAAACACAGCCTCTTCAATAAGTGGTGCTGAGAAAACTGGACAGCTACATGTAAAGAATGAAATTAAAACACTCCCTATCACCATACATAAAAATAAAATCAAAATGGATAAAGACCTAAATGTAAGGCCAGACACTCTAAAACTCTTAGAGGAAAACATAGGCAGAACACTCTATGACATAAATCACAGCAAGATCCTTTTTGACCCACCTCCTAGAGAAATGGAAATAAAAACAAAATAAACAAATGGGACCTAATGAAACTTAAAAGATTTTGCACAGCAAAGGAAAATGTAAACAAGATGAAAAGAAAACCATCAGAATGGGAGAAAATATTTGCAAATGAAGCAACTGACAAAGGATTAATCTCCAAAATGTAGAAGCAGCTCATGCAGCTCAATATTAAAAAAAAAAAAAAAAAAAAAAACCCATCCAAAAATGGGCAAAATACCTAAACAGACATTTCTCCAAAGAAGGTATACAGATTGCCAACAAACACATGAAAGGATGCTCAACATCACTAATCATTAGAGAATTGCAAATCAAAACTCCAACGAGGTATCATCTCACACTGGTCAGAATGGCCATCATCAAAAAGTGTACAAACAATAAATGCTGTAGGGTGTGGAGGAAAGGGAACACTCTTGCACTGTTGGTGGGAATGTAAATTGATACAGCCGCTATGGAGAACAGTATGGAAGTTCCTTAAAAAACTAAAAATAGAACTACCATATGACCCAGCAATCCCACTACTGGGCATATACCCTGAGAAAACCATAATTCAAAAAGAGACATGTACCAAAATATTCATTGCAGCACTATTTACAATAGCCAGGACATGGAAGTAACATAAGTGTCCATCGACAGATGAATGCATAAAGATGATGTGGCACATGTATACAATGGAATATTACTCAGCCATAAAGGGAATGAAATTGAGTTTTTTGTAGTGAGGTGGATGGACCTAGATACTGTCCTACAGAGTGAAGTAAGTCAGAAAGAGAAAAACAAATACCGTATGCTAACACATATATATGGAATCAAAAAAAAAAAAATTGTTCTGATGAACCTAGGTGCAGGACAGGAATAAAGACGCATATGTAGAGAATGGACTTGAGGACACAGGGAGGGGAAAGGATAATCTGGGATGAAGTGAGTAGCATTGACATATATACACTACCAAATGTAAAATAGATAGCTAGTGGGAAGCAGCTGCATAGCACAGGGAGATCAGCTTGGTGCTTTGTGACCACCTAGAGTGGTGGGATAGGGAGGGTGGGAGGGAGACGCAAGAGAGTGGCCATATGGGGATATATGTATACATATAGCTAATTCACTTTGTTATTCAGCAGAAACTAACACAACATTGTAAAGCAATTATACTCCAATAAAGATGTTAAAAAAAAAAGAAAAGCAAACTGTAGAGAAGTAATTCTTATCAGAAGCTAAAAAAGGAAAAGCAACTTGGAAACCATAGGAATATGAAATCTATCTATAAAGTGTTCTCCACAAATATTAGTAAAAAGTTTAAGACATCTGAGCCGGTAACCTTAACTTATTCCATATTCCAGAAACACAATGTGGATCCAATTATTCTTTTATAAACTACAGAGTTTTGTGTTATGGATCCTGATTCATGACTGAAATTTTAAACTGAAAGCTATAAGGTCTCTGTTTGCATCTGTATGTGTATATATGCATGTTATAGATGTATGATTTTTCCATCTCCACATGGTATTACCAAAATTAATTTGTAAATACTTCCATTTAATTGGCTTAAAGAAAACCTAACAACATTTATATAAATTAAATATATGCTCAGAAATATATAAGCTAACTCAAATGTTTTTCAAGTTTGTGTGGTCTATGATAATTTTCAATAAATAAAAACTAGTTTAAATATGCTCATTTAATTAAAACAGCCATGTCTTTACACATGTCAATATTAAGTATAATGCAAACATATAACTTTTATTCTATTTAGATTTACTAAAATTCATATAAACTCTCTTTATTTCTGTTACAAAATTTTTCAGCAAGAAAGATAACTTAAGATGATGGTTAGATGTTTAATATCTAATGAAATTTTTAAGATTATATAAACATAATTGTTAAGAACAAGTAAATTAAGAAAAGTCAATAAAAAAACTTTTAAACAGTAAATATGTCTTATGGTATGTCTACTTGAAAATAGTTTTCAAAATCTCTTTGGTAATGTGAAACCTTAGAGTTACAATGAGGTAAATTAAATGATAGATATTCTTTGACTACCCAGATCATTTCCAAATAAGAAAAAAATACTGAAATATTAATTACTGAACATATATTTATTCACTTTTGGCTTCCTTTTACAGAGGAAGTAAGATAGCTGTGTTTATTAGAAAACATGTTTTGTGCCACATTGGAAAATTTACTACGACTAAGAATATACTTCTAGGAATTATAAAACATATTTATAAATTTGTGAATGTGCCGAATGCTAGTGTAACAGAACAAGTCCACAGTTGCTTACTTTTTTTTGTTTTCCATATGAATTAAACATTTCAAGGATTTCAATGAAAACTGCTTAGAAATAATAATAAAACTACATAGAACGAATAGTTTATTCTATGTAAAGTACATAGATTAAAAGAAAATATCTATGAAAAGTAGGTAGAAAAAGTATAACGTTGTTTTTTGGATAAAGAAATGTATGGAGGACAATTTTTGTGTTTTGTCTTTGTTTGTTGGTAAGTGAAAAAGAAAGTACTTTTTTCCTAAAGTAAGATGATTGATTATTCAAGAATGAGAAAGAGAAAAAAAAAATAGGGCACAAATCTGAATGGATAATCTCTGCTTATATTAACCGTTTGATCTTGCATGGTGTTTATTTGTTCCATTAGAACCCTTAGTATATGAATCAAAGTTATTTTAAATTCCCAATCTTTTTAACTTAATTTTTATTGGAGTATAGTTGTTTTACAATGTTGTGTTAGTTTCTGCTGTACAGCAAAGTGAATCAGCTATATGTATACATATATCCCCTCTTTTGGGGATTTCCTTCCCATTTGGGCCACCACAGAGCACTCAGTAGAGTTCCCTGTGCTATACAGTAGGTTCTCATTAGTTATCTATTTTATACATAGTAGCGTATATATGTCAATCCCAATCTCCCAGTTTATCCCAAGCCCTCCTCCCTCCTTGGTATCCATATGTTTGTTGTCTACATCTGTGTTTGTATTTCTGCTTGGCAAATAAGTTCATCTGTACCATTTTTCAAGATTCCACATATAAGTGATATTATATGATCTGATGAGTCCAAAATCGTTCTTGCCTGTCTTGCCTGGGCTATGACTTTCACACGTGCTTCTCAACTTTATTCCTCACTTAGGTGATCCAGGCAGGCTAGATGGAACTAGAGTTGGATTAGTTCCTTTTCCCCAAGTTGGGTAAGGTTCTGGTGAAGCCTTTCCAATTGCTAGGTAACCTATTTGTCATGAAGAACATTTTAGGCATATTTCAAAATGGTTACTTTTCCTCTCTCCCTGGCCAAACATAAGGAGATTCTTTTCTGACCTTCAACACAAAAACCTGGAGAAGCTCTTGAAGGTAAAATCCCAAAATGGGAGAGGGTGTGCCCTTAGACTAGGTCACTATGAGATCTTGATTCTCAAGCCACTCCACACTCAGCCTCCAGAAATTCATTTAAGTACCATTTAAATGTTGTTACTAGCTGGTTACTGGTCTCAGTTACTTCTGCTTCAGGTAAGCTAACATGTATTCTCTGTATTCACCCATTTCTCCAGTTTTTGAGGTGGCAGTTTGTCCTGTGACCTCAATTCACTGATGTATCTAAAAAGATTTGTTGATTTTCATTTTTTTCTTCTTTTTTTAAGAGTGAGAGTGATGAGTTGCAAGCTCTTACCTATTAGAGCAGGAACAAGAATTCTTCCTTTTTTTTTCTTATTGTGGCAAAAAAAATATAGTATGAAATCAACTCTGTTAATAAAATGTAAGTGTACAGAATAATGTTGTTAACAATGTGTGCATTGTTGTTTAGCAGACTTCTAGAAGTTTTTCATCTTGTATGACTGAAACTCTATACCACTTCAATGGCAATTCCCCATTTTTTCATCTCTCAGGTGCCTGATAACCACTATTCTATATTTTGCTTCAATTAGTTTGACTACCTTAGATACTGAATATACATGGAATCATGAAGTACTTTTCCTTCTGTGAATGGCTTATTTCACTTAGCATAAGGGTCCCAAGATTTATACATGTTGCATCATAGGACAAGATTTCCTTAAAGACTGGATAATATTCCATTGTATTTATAGGTCACTCTTTGTTTACCCATGCATTCAATGATGGACATTTAAATTGTTTTCATCTCTTACCTATTGTGAATGACCGTGTAATAAACATGAGAGTGTAAATATCACTTAAAGATCCTGTGCTCACATAATAATTGCAGATTTTTCTTTTCTATTTTTGCAAAAAATGCCACTGGAATTTTGACAAGGATTGCATTGACTGTATAGACTGCATTATGTAGTATGGACATATTAATAATAGTGAGTCTTCCAAACCATTAACATGGCATGTCTTTTCATTTATTTCCATCTTTTAAAATTTATTCATAAAAGTTTAATAGTTTGCTCTATACCAGTCTTTTATTTGTTAGATCAGTTTCTTCCTAAATATTTGATTATTTGCAGTGCTATGGTAAATGGGACTTTTAAAAAATTTTCTTTTCAGACTATTCATTGTTAGTGTACAGAAATGAAACTGACTGTTGTATGTTGATTTTTACCCTAAAATTTTGGTACATTTGTTTATTAGTTCTAGAAGTTACTTTGTGGAATATATAGAGTTTTTTAAGGTGTTTTTTTTTTTTTTTTTACCTATAAGATCATGCTATCTGTGAACAGAGACAAATTTACTTTTACTTTGTGATTTGGATAACTTTTATTTATTTATTTCCTAGTTGCTCTAGCTAGTAATTCCAGTACTATGTGAAATGTAAATATTAAGAGTGGGAATGCACGCCTTATTCTTTTTTTCTTTTGCAGTTTGGCTGACCTGGATTTTTAAAAAAATTTTTTTTATTGAACTATAGTTGATTTAAAATATTATATAAATTTCAGGTGTACAATATAATATAGTGATTCATTATTTTTATATATTATTATGCATTAAAAGTTATTATAAAATAATGGCTACAATTCCCTGAGCTGCACAAATATCCTTGTTGCTTATCTATTTTATACATAGTTGTTTGTATGTCTTAATCCCATACCACTGTTTTACCCTCCCCCATATCCTTCTCCCCACTAATAACCACTAATTTGTTTTCTATATCTGTGAGTTCATTTCTGTTTTGCTAAATATATTTGTTCATTTTCTTAGATTCCACATATGAGTGATATCATACAGTATTGGTCTTTCTCTGTCTGACTTACTTCACTAAACATTATATTCTCTAGGTCCATCAATGTTGCTGCAAATGGCAGAATTTTATTATTTTTATGACAGTATTATATATATATATATATATATATATATATGTATATATATATGTATATATAATTTCATTATATCAATATATATACCACACCTTCTTTATCCATTCATCTGTTGATGGACACTTGTGTTGCTTCCCTATCTCAGCTGTTGTAAATAGTGCTGCTATGAACATTGGGGTCCATGTATCTTTTCGAACTAGTGTTTTCATTTTTTTCTGGGTATATACTCAAGAGTGGAATTGCTGGATCAAATGGTAGTTTTATTTTTATTTTTTGAGGAAACTCCATACAGCTTTCCATAGTGGCTGCATCAATTTACATTCTCATCAACAGTGTGCAAAGGTTCCCTTTTCTCCACATCCTCTCCAACATTAGTTATCTGTAGACTTTTTGATGATAGCCATTCTGACAGGTGTGAGCTGATATCTCATTGTGGTTTTTATGTACATTTCTCTAGCAATTAGTGGTGTTGAGCATCTTTTCATGTGCCTGTTAGCCATCTGTATGTCTTTGGAAACATGTCTACTAAAGTCTTCTGCCCATATTTTGTTTGGGTTTCGTTTTGCTTTGTTTTGTATTGAATAGTATGAACTGTTTATATATATTGGATACTAACCCTTGTCAGTCATATCATTTGCAAATATTTTCTCCCATTCAGTAGGTTTCCTTTTTGTTTTGCCGATGGTTTCCTTTGCTGTGCTTTTTAAAATTCAATAGGTCCCACTTGTTTATTTTTGCTTTTAATTATTTTGCCTTAGAAAACTGATCAACAAATATTGCAATGATCTATGTCAGAGCGCTCTGCCTATGTTCTCTTCTAGGATCTTTATGGTTTCAGGTCCTACATTTAGGTCTTTAATCCATTTTGAATTTAATTCTGTATATGGTGTGAGACAATGTTCTAATTTTATTGTTTTACCTGTAGCTGTCCAGTTTTCCCAGCATCCCTTGTTGAATAGACTTTTTTTTCTACATTGCTACATTCTTGCCTCCCTTATTCTAGATAATTGGTCATAGGTGTATGGATTTATTTCTGGGCTCCCTATTCTGTTTCATTCATGTATAAGTCTGTTTTTGTGCCAGTACCATGCTTTTTTGATTACTATAGCTCTGTAGTGTAGTCTGAAGTGTGAGATGGTGATACCTCCAGCTTTGTTCTTTTTTCTCAAGATTGCTTTGGCAATATGGTGTCCTTTGTGGTTCCATATGAATTTTAGGATTATTTATTTTACTTTCATTAAAAATGTCTTGGTATTTTGATAGGGGTTGCATTAAGTCTGTAGATTGCTTTGAATAGTATGTCCACTTTAAAATTATTAATTTTTCCAACCTAAGAACAGGAAATATCTTTCCATTTCTTTGTTGCATCTTCAATTTCCTTCATCAATGTTTTACAGTTTTCAGAGTATAGGTTTTGCCCCTCCTTGGTTCAGTTTATTCCTAGGCATTTTATTATTTTTGATGCAACTTTAAATGGAATTGTTTTTTTCACTTTCATTTTCTGATAGTTCATTATTAATGTATAGAAACACAAGAAATTCTTGTATATTAATATTGTACCCTGAAACTTTGCTGAATTCACTTATTAGTTCTAATATTTTTGCAGTGCAGACATTTGGGTTTTCTATATAAATTATCATGGTATCTACAAATAGTCAGGTTTTACTTCTTCCCTTTAAATTTGTATGCCTTTTTTTTCCTTGTCTGATTGATGTGGCTAGGACTCCCAATACTATTTTAAACAGAAGATTGGAAAGTGGGCATCCTTCTCCTGTTCATGATTTTACAGAAAATGCTTTCAGCTTTTCACCATTGAGTATGATGTTGTCTGTGTGTTTGTCACACATGGCCTTTATTATGTTGAGATATGTTCCCTCTATAGCCACTTTGATGAGAATTTTTATCATGAATGGATGTTGAATTTTGACAAATGCTTTTTCTGCATCTATTGAAATGATTGTGTTTGTTATTCTTCTTTTTTGTTAATGTGGTGTATCACTTTGATTGATTTGCGAATATTGAAAAATCCTTGCATCCCTGGAATAAATCCAACTTGATCATGGTGTATGACTGTTTTTTATATATTGTTGGATTAAGTTTGTTAATATTTTGTTGAGGATTTTTGCATCTAATTTCATGAAAGATATTGGCCTGTAAATTTCTTTTCTATAGTGTCTTTGTCTGTTTTGGGTATCAGCATAATTTGTGGCTTCATAGAATGGATTTGGGTATGTTCCCTCCTCTTTGATTTTTTGGAACAGTTTGAGAAGGATATTCCCCTGTGGAGCAATTCAGTCCTGGACTTTGTTTGCTGGGAGTTTTTTTTTTTTTTTTTTTAATTACAAATTCAATTTCACTACTAGTGATTCACCTGTTCAAATTGTCTATTTCTTCTTGATTCAAATTTGGCAGCTGTATATTTCTAGAAGTGTATCCCTTTCTTCTAGATTGTCCAATTTGTTGTCTTATTACTGTTCATAGTTTTCACTTTTGATTTTTTGTATCTCTCTGGTATCAGTTGTTATGTCATGTCTTTTATTTCTTATTTCATTTATTTGAGTCCTCTCTCTTTTCTTATTGGTGAGCCTGGTTAAACTTTTATCAATTTTGTTTATCTTTTCAACAAAACAGGTCTTAGTTTTATTGATATTTTCTATTTATTTCTATTTTCTTTATCTCCTCTCTGGTTTTTATTATTTCCTTCCTTCTACTGACTTTGGGCTTTGTTTATTCTTCTTTTCCTAATTCCTTTAGGTGGTAATTTGGTTGCTTATTTGAGATTTTTCTTGTTTCTTGAGGAAGGCTTTTATTGTTATAAAATTTCCTCTTAGAACTGCTGTTTTTGCATCCCACAGATTTTAGAGAGTTTCATTTCCATTGTCATTTGTCTCAAGTTATTTTTTAATTTCTTCTTTGATTTCTTCATTTACCCATTTGTTTTTTACTAGCATATTGTGTAGTCTTCATGAGTTTGTGTTTTTTCCCCTATTTTTCTTTCTGTGGTTGATTTCTAGTTTTATACCGTTGTGGTCATTTAAAGTGTTTGATATAAATTGTATCCTGTTAAATTTGTCAAGACATGTTTTGTGGCCTAGGATGTGATCAATCCTGGAAAACGTTCCATGTGCATTTGAAAAAAACGTGTATTCTACTGTTTTTGGATGTAATGTCCTGTAGATATCTATTAGGTCTATTGTGTCATTTAGGACCTCTGTTACTTTATTGATTTGCTGTCTGGATTGTCTGTCCATTGATGTCAGTGTGGTGTTAAAAGTCCCCCAATATTATTGTATTTTTGACAATTTCTCCATTTATGTCTGTTAGCATTTGCTTTATATATTTATGTGCTCCTGCATTGGGTACATATATATTAATGTGTGTAATATCTTCTTTTTGTATTGATCCCTTTTTCATTATATAATGCCCTTCTTTGTCTTCTGTTATCAACTTTCTTTTAAAGTGAATTTTGAGATACACTTTCCATAAAATAGACTTTGCATGAACTAACTTTTTTTCATTCCCTCACTTTCAGTCTGTGTGTTTCTTTAGCCCTGATGTGAGTCTTTTGTAGTCAGTCCATGGATAGGTCCTGTTTTTTAATTCAATAAGCCACCTTATGTATTTTAATTGCAACATTTAGTCCACAGACCTGTAATTACTGAAAAGTATGTACACACTGCCATTTTATTACTTGTTTTTTTTGTTGTTTTTGTAGTTTTTCACTGTCCATTTCTTTTTCTTTGTGTTTATTCCCTTGGGGGTTGATGATTTTCTTTTGTAGTATGCTTGTATTCCTTTCTTTGTAGTTTCTGTGTATCTATTTTAGGTTTCTGATTTTTGGTTACCATGGGGTTCATATTTATTGACATGTCTACTTGCTTTAAACTGATTGTCATTTAACTTCAAACAGATTATAAAAGATCTACATTTTCTTATCATTTACACCACATTTTGGGTTTTTGATGTCATATTTTACATATTTTTTATTTCTTAACTGTTGATTTTTGTTACTTTTATTTTTCTTTTAATCTTTTTACTGGTTTACTTAAGTGGTTGATACTTAGTCCTCACTGTATATTTTTCTTTTCTAGTGAGATTTTCCCTTCCCTACAGATTCTTGTTATTTTCCTCTTAAGAAGTGACCCTATAACTTTTAAGATAGGTTTAGTATTGATGAATTCTATTAGGTTTTGCTTCTCAGAGTTCCTTATCTCTCAATTGTAAATAGTAATCTTGCTGGGTAGAGTATCCTAGTTTGCAGATTTTTTTCTCCTTTCAGCACTTTAAGTCTATCATACCACTCCCTTCTGTCCTGCAAAGTTTATGCAAATAAATCATCTGATAGCCTTATAGTGGTTCCCTTATATATGACATTTTGTTTCTTCTTGCTGCCTTTAGAATTCTCTCTTTATCTTTAAATTTTGCCATGTTAGTTATGATATGTCTTGGCATGGATCTGTTTGAGGTCATATTTTTGGACTCTCTGTGCTTCCTGTACCTGGATATCTGTTTCCTGATTCAGGTTTGGGAAGTTTTCAGCCATAATTTTTTCAAATACGTGTATGATCTCCTTCTCTCCCCCTTCTCCCTCTGGGACCCCTATAATGTGAATCTTGGTATGCTTAATGCTATGCTGGAGATCTCATATTCTGTTCTTATTTTTATTTTTTATTTTATTTTTTGCTTTTCTGATTAAGTGATTTCCATTATTTGTTCCAGATCACTTACAATTTCTTCTGTATCACTTAGTCTGCTATGCATTCCATCTAGTGTGTTTTTTATTTCAGCATTGAATTATTAATTTATGATTGCTTCCTTTTTATATTTTCTAGTTTCTTGCCTAAATTCTCACTATGTTCATCTATTATTTTTACTAATTCAGTTCACATTCTTTTTTTTTTTTTTTTTAAATTTTATTTATTTATTTTATTTATGGCTGTGTTGGGTCTTCGTTTCTGTGCCAGGGCTTTCTCCAGCTGTGGCAAGCGGGGGCCACTCTTCATCGCGGTGCGCGGGCCTCTCACTATCGCGGCCTCTCTCGTTGCGGAGCACAGGCTCCAGACACGCAGGCTCAGTAATTGTGGCTCACGGGCCCAGTTGCTCCGCGGCATGTGGGATCTTCCCAGACCAGGGCTCGAACCCGTGTCCCCCGCATTGGCAGGCAGATTCTCAACCACTGCGCCACCAGGGAAGCCCTCAGTTCACATTCTTATTACCAATGCTTTGAATCATTATCTGATAAATTATTTTTGTTTCATTATTTATTTTTTAAGTTGTTTTCTCTTGCTCTTTCAATTGAAACAAGTTCCTCTGCCTTTTCATTTTTCTTGACTTTTTATGTCTCTGTGAATTTTTGTGAAACAGTTACCTATTACAAACTTGAAGGGATCTTCTTATGTAGGAGCATCCCTATATAGATTGTGTGTGCCCTGTGCCTTTGGTGAGAGAGTTGAATTTGACATGAATGCAAGTCACATCTTTCCTCAGGGTGTGCTGCCATTTATCACCTTGGTAGTTGGTGGGGCTGGAGATAGACAGACTAGAGCTGGAACGTTATGTGTGGTGGGACTTCCCCTCTTCTCAGTGGCCCTCACCACCCTATTCGGGGCAGGGTCTGGTCCCAAGCTGCTGGAGCAGAAACCCTGAGGTTCAGACCCAAGCTGGCTCTGTTCCCTTTAAGTGTGTGCTTTCCCTTCTCTCAGTGCCAGGGCCCTTGACTCAGAGGGTAGTAATGTTGAGGCAAGGGGGGGCATGCAATCCCTTGGCTCATGTTGGCTGCAGACAGAGGTCTCAGCTGTCTGATTCACTGCCTGTGCTGGTGCTTGTAATTGTGTCTTTTGCCCTTCTCAGATGAGCCTCAAGTGCAAGTCCCCCTTGTCCCTCACAGCCACTCACTGCCCTCAGCCTATACAACACCCACTCTTTGGTGAAGCCACACCACAGGCAGACAGGGCACATTTGGACTCTGGCATATGTTGGGGCATGAGCTATGGCAGAGTGGCCACTGTAATAGTTCTGGGATGCTTTTAATGTACTACTTGAGTGAACATCAGCAATGGCCACAACTGTCCCACCCAGTCTCTCCCCCAGGACCAGGTTCCCTCTGTTTCCTATGGCCAAGTTTTCTCCTAGCATATGAGGCATTGCCAGAAACCTCTATTTGCCCTGTGTCCCCTGCCTCAGGGGCAAGTCAGTGTACCTGCTCCTCACAAGTGGAGTTCAAGCTACCACAGCCCTCCTTTTAGTCCCAGCAGCTCTCCAATCAGCCAAAGGGGGTCTTCCCCCTTGTGTCAGACCCCAGGATTAAGACACCTAATCTGTGGTTCTCACTGCTCACTCCCCAGGGTGGATCTCCACCTGTGTATTCTCCCTTTTCCTCTGAGTCCCCTACCAGGAGCACAGATCCTGGCTTGATTGCTTTTCTTCCTTTCCTACTCAATTACATGTGGATCATTCTTACAACGTTGGTTGTACAGGGTTTTTTCTACCATTTTCCAGTTAATTTTCAGTGAGAAGTATTCCACATATCTATGTATTTTTGATGTATTCCTGGGAGGAAGTGAGTTCTACATCCTCCTACTCCACTATCTTGATCAGTATTGCCTCATTCTTGCTTTTAGTGGAAAAGTCAGTTATTCACTACTGAATACAATGTTAGCTATTGCCTTTTTATATATTACCTTTATTATATTGAGGTAATTTTCTTCTTTTCCTAGGTTGTTGAGTGTTTTTGTCATGAAAGTGTGTGGATTTTTGTCAAATGCATTTTCTGCAGCTATTGAGGTGATCATGTCATTTTAGTGGTTCATTCTGTTAATGTGTAATATCACATTGATTGATTTTCATATGTTGAATCATCCTTGTATCCCAGACATAAATTCACTTGGTCATTGTATATAATCCTTTTAATGTGTTGTTGAATTTGATTTACTAAGTTTTTATTGTGGATTTTCACATCAAAACCTATCAGGAATATTGGCCTGTAGTTCTCTTCTATTCTAATGTTTAGGTCTGGTTTTGTTAGTGTAATTCTAACCTCATAGAATGATCAAGGAAGTGACCCCTATTCTACAATTTTTAAAAAGTGTTTTAGAATTATTAGTGTTAATTCTTCTTTAAATGTTTGGTAGAATTCTCCAACAAAACCATATGGTCTTGGGCTCTTTTTGTTGTTGTTGGTAAGTGTTTCATTACTGATTCAATATACTTATTAGTTGTATGTCCAGATTTTATATTTCTTCAAGGTTCAGTCTTTGTAGTTTATATATTTATAGGAATTTATCCATTTCTTTTAGGTTATCCAAATTACTGGTATATTAGTGTACAGAGTAGTCTCTTTCTAACCCTTTTAATCTTTTTTACTTCTGTGTTATCAAGAGTAATATCTCCTCTTTCATTTCTGACCTTGTTTGATGAAAGTTTCCTTTGATAGTCTATCTAAAGGATTGCCAATTTTCTTATCTTAAAAAAAAAATTATTTTGCCTTTTTCCACTGTCCCATGAGGCTATTTGCGTTGTTTCTTCTCGAATCTCTATTTTTTCCTTCCTTATGCTATCTTTGGATATAGTTTGTTCTTCTTTTACTGGTTTTTTGAGGTATAAAATACATTTATTTGAAGTTTTTTTCTTTTTTTTTAATGTAGGCTTTTATGACTATAAAATTTACTCTTCGTACTGTTTTGTACTGCATTCCATAAGTTTTGGTATGTTCTGTTGTACCTTTCATTTATCTCAATATTTTCTAATTTCCCTTTTATTCCTTTGACCCATTGATTGTTCAAGGTAGTATTGTTTCCATGTATCTATTAATTTTCCAATATTCCTTCTGCTATTAATATCTTGTTTCATTCAGTTGCCTTCAGAAAAAAATACTTGGTATTATTTCAATCTTCTTAAATTTAAGACATTTTGTGACCTAATATTTTATCTATTCTGCAAAATATTCTGTGAAAGCTTGAGAAGAATATTTATTCTACTGTTGTGGGTGCAATATTTGGCTTTATTTTTTTAGGTCCATTTGGTTTATAGCTTTGTTCAAGTCCTCATTCCTTATCGATCTTCTGTCTGGATATTCTATTTATTCTTGAAAGTAGCATATTAATATATACTATTTTTGTGTTTCTATTTCTCCCTTCAATTCTGTCAATGTTTTCTTCTTCATATAATTGGGTGTTCTTACTGAGTATTGCCATCTTGTTAATTTTCTGTATTATAGCTTTTTTAGTCCCTCTTTTCTTTATGTCTTCCTTTGTGTTTCATTGATTTCTTTTTTCCTGTAGTGACATAGATTGATTCTTTTCTCATTTTCTTCTGTTTATATTTGTAGTTACCATGGAGCTATTATAAAATGTCTTATATTTAGAGCAATTTATTTTAAGCTGATAAATTAATCTTAATTGCATACGCAAATTCTATTCTTTTACTTCTTCTACCTTTTATATTATTGATGTCACAAAATATATATTTTTATACTGTGTATACATTAATATATTTGCATAATTACATGTTTTATACTTTTGTCTTTTAACTTCTATGTAAGAATTAAAAGTGGCTTACAGAGATTAGCTCAATATGGCAGAGTAGAAAACATAAGCTCACTCACTTCTTACGAAAACACCAAAATCACAAGTAACTGCTGAACAGCCATTGACAAAAAAACACTGGAACCTACCAAAAAAGGATACCCTACATCCGAAGACAAAGAGAAAGCCACAGCGAGAAGGTAGGAGTGGTGCAATCACGATAAACTCAAATCCCATACTGCTGGGTGGGCTACCCACAAACTGGAAAGCTATTATACCACAGAAGTTGTCCCACAGGAGTGAATGTCTTGAGGCCCATGTCAGGTTTTCCAGCCTGGGGGTCTGGTAATCAAAGGAAGAGTCCCCAGAGAATCTAGGTTTGAAGGTTAGTGGGGTTTGATTGCAGGACTTCTGCAGGACTGGGCGAAACAGAGACTTGACTCTTGGAGGGCACACACAATGTCTTGTGTGCACAAGGACCCAGGGGAAAAAAAATTAATGACCCCATAAGAGACTTGGCTAGACCAATCTGCTAGTGTTGAAGTGTCTCCTGTGGAGTCATGGGGTGTCTGGGGCTCACTATGGGGACAAGGACACTGGCAGCAGCAGTTCAGGGAAGTACCCTTTGGTGTGAGCCCTTCTGGAGGCCTCCATTAGCCCCACCAAACAGCCTGTAGGCTCCAGTTCTGGGTCACCTCAGGCCAAACAACCAAAAGGGTGGGTAAACAGCCCCCCCCATCAACAGAAAAGTGGAATAAACTTTCACTGAGCAGAGCCCTGCCCACCAGAAAGACAAGACCCAGCTCAACCCACCACCAATCCTGCCCATCATGAAGCTTACACAAACCTCTTACATAGCCTCATCCACCAGAGGGCAGACAGCAGAAACAAGAAGAACTATAATGCTGCAGCATGCAGAATGGAATCCACAATCACAGAAAATTAGACAAAAGGAAATGGAAAAGGTATATGTCCCAGATGAAGGAACAAGATAAAATGCCAGAAAAACAACTAAGTGAAGTGGAGATAGGCAACAATCTGGAAAAATAATTCAGAATAATGATAATGAATATGATCCAGAATCCCAGAAGAGAATGGAGGCAAGGATCGAGAAGATGCAAGAAATGTTTAACAAAGACCTAGAAGAACTAAAGAACAAACAAACAGACATGAACAACATAATAACTGAAATGAAAAATAGACTAGAGGAAATCAATAGCAGAAAAACTGAGGCAGAAGAAGGGATAAGTGACCTGGAAGACAGAATGGTGGAAATCACTGCTACGGAATAGAGAAAAAAGAATGAAAAGAAATGAAGACAGTCTAAGGACATGTGGGACAACATTAAACACACCAACATTCACATTATAGGGGTCCCAGAAGGAGAAGAGAGGGAGAAAGGACCTGAGAAAATATTTGAAGAGATAATTGCTGAAAACTTCTCTAACATGGGAAAGGAAACAGTCACCCAAGTCAAGGAAGCACAGAGAGTCCCAGGCAGGATAAATCCAAGGAGGAACACACTGAGACACATAGTAATCAAATCAAAAAAAATTAAAGACAAAGAAAAAATATTGAAAACAACAAGGAAAAAATGACAAATAACATACAAGGGAACTCCCATAAGATTATCAACTGATTTGTCAGCAGAAACTCTGCAGGCCAGAAGGCAGGTGATGAAAGGGAAGAACCTACAACCAAGAATACTCTACCCAGGAAGGCTCTCATTCAGGTTTGACAGAGAAATCAAAAGGTTCACAGACAAGCAAAAGCTAAGAGAGATCAACAACATCAGACCAGCTTTGCAACAAATGCTAAGGAACTTCTCTAGGTTGGAAAGTAACCAGCAACTTAAAACAACCTTGTACATATATAGACAACTATATTAAAACCTCAGGGGAACAGCAAACCCCAAAACTACAATAGATACACACACACACACACACACACACAAACACACACACAAAGCAACCAAAACATGACACTAAATATGGTCTTCAAACCACAGGAGAAGAGAACAAGAGATGAAGGGAAGAAAAGAGACCTACAAAAACAAACCCAAAACAATTAAGAAAATGGCAATAGGAACTTGCATATTGATACTTACATTAAATGTAAATGGATTAAATGCGCCAACCAAAAGCACTGACTGGCTGAATGGATATAAAAACAAGACCTGTATATATGCTGTCTACAAGAGACCCACTTCAGACCTTGGGACACATACAGATTGAAAGTGAGGGGATAGAAAAAGATATTCTATGCAAATGGAGATTGAAAGAAAGCTGGAGTAGCAATACTTATATCAGACAAAATAGACTTTAAAATGACTGTTATAAGAGACAAAGATGAACACTACATAATGATCAAGGGATCAATCCAAGAAGAAGATATAGCAATAGTAAACATATACGCACCCAACATAGGAACACCTCAATACATAAGGCAAATACTAACAGACGTAAGGGGAGAAATCGACAGTAACACAATAAGAGTGGGGGACTTTAACACCCCACTTACATCAATGGACAGACCATGCAGACAGAAAATTAATAAGGAAACAGAGGCCTTAAATGACACATTAGACCAGAAGAACTTAATTGATATTTATAGAGCATTCCATCTGAAAGCTGCAGAATACACTTCCTTCTCATGTGCACATGGAACATTCTCCAGGATTGACCACGTGCTGGACCACAGAGCGAGCCTTGGTAAATTTAAGAAAAAGGAAATTATATCAAGCATCTTTTCCAACCAAAATGCCACGAGATTAGAAATAAACTACAAGAAAAAAAACCTGTTGAAAACACAAACATGTAGCGGCTAAAGAATATGCTACTAAATAACCAATGGATCACTGAAGAAGTCAAAGAGGAATTCAGAAAATGCCTAGAGACAAATGAAAATGAAAGCACAATGATCCAAAATTTATGGGATGCAGCAAAAGCTGTTCTAAGAGGGAAGTTTATACCAATACTATCTTACCTCAGGAAATAAGAAAACTCTCAAATAAACAACCAAACCTTACACCTAAAGCAACTAGAAAAAGAACAAGCAAAACCTAAAGTTAGTAGAAGGAAAGAAGTCTTAAAGACGAGAGCAGAAATAAATGAAATAGAGGTGAAGAAAACAATAGCAAAGATCAAAGAAACTAAAAGCTGGTTCTTTGAAAAGATAAACAAAATTGATAAAGCTTTAGCAAGAGGCATGAAGAAAAAATGGGAGAGTACTCAAATCAATAAAATTAGAAATGAAAAAGGAAAAATTACAACTGACACCACAGAAATACAAAGGATCATAAGGGACTACTACAAGCAACTCTATGCCAATAAAATGGACAACCTGGAAGAAATGGACAAATTCTTAGAAATGTACAAGTTCTCAAGACTGAACCAGGAAAAAATAGAAAATATGAACAGACCAACCACAAGTACTGAAATTGAAACTCTGATTAAAATACTCCCAACAAACAAAAGTCCAGGCCCAGATGGCTTCATAGGTGTATTCTATGAAACATTTAGAGAAGACATAGCACTTATCCTTCTGAAACTTTTCCAAAAATTTGCAGTGGAAGGAAACCCCCCAAACTCATTCTATGAGGTCACCATCATCCTGATACAAAACCAGAAAAAGACACCAAAAAAAAAATAGAAAAGAAAATTACAGGCCAGTATCACTGTTGAATATATACACAAAAATTCTCAATATAATACTAGCAATCTGAATCCAATAATGCATTAAGAGGATCATGCACCATGAACAAGTGGCATTTATCCCAGGGATGCAAGGATTTTTCAATATCCACAAATCAATCAATGTGATACACCACATCAACAAATTGAAGAATAAAAACCATATGATCATTTTAATATATACAGAAAAAGCTTTTCACAAAATTCAACACCAATTTATAATAAAATCTGTCCAGAAAGTGGTACTAGAGGGAACATACCTCAACTTAATTAAGGCCATATATGACAAACCTACAGCTAACATCATACTCAACGGTGAAAAACTGAAATCATTTCCTCTAAGAGCAGGAACAAGACAAGGATGTCTGCTCTTGCCACTTTTATTCAACATAGTTTTGGAAGTCCTAGCTATGGCAATCAGAGAAGAAAAATAAATAAATAAATGGAATCCAAACTGGAAAAGAAGTTAAACTGTCACTGTTTGCAAATCTACACGTAGAAAATCCTAAAGATGGTACCAGAAAACTACTAGTGCTCATCAATGAATTTCTTAAAAGTTGCAGGTTACAAAAGTAATACACAGAAATCTGTTGCATTTCTATACACTAACAACGAAAGATCAGAAAGGGAAATTAAGGAAACAATCCCATTTACCAAAACAAAAACAATAAAATACCTAGAATAAACCTACCTAAGGAGACAAAATACCTGTACTCCAGAAACTATAAGATGCTGATGAAAGAAACTGAAGACGACACAGACAGATGCAAAGATATACCATGTTCTTGGATTGGAAGAATCAATATTGTCAAAATGACTATACTACACAAGACAATCTACAGATTCAATGACAAATTACCAATCAAATTACCAATGGCATTTTTCACAGAACTAGAACAAGAAAATCTTAAAATTTGTATGGAGATACAAAAGAATCCAAATAACCAAAGCAATCTTGAGAAATGAAAAATGGAGTTGGAGGAATCAGGCTCCCTGACTTCAGACTATGCTACTTAGCTATAGTCATCGGGACAGTATGGTACTGGCACAAAAATAGAAATATAAATCAATGGAACAGGACAGAAAGCCCAGAAATAAACCCACACACCTATGGTCATTTAATCCAAGACAAAGGAGGCAAGACTATACAATGGAGGAAAGACAGTCTCTTCAATAAATGGTGTTGGGAAAACTGGACAGCTACACGTAAATAAATGAAATTAGGACATTCTCTAACACCGTGCACAAAAATAAACTCAAAATAGATTAAAGAACTAAATGTGAAACCAGACACTTTTAGAGGAAAACATACGCAGAACACTCTCTGACATAAATCGCAGCAATATCTTTTTTGATCCATCTTCCAGAGTAATGTAAATAAAAACAAAATAAACAAATGGGACCTAATTAAACTCAAAAGCTTTTGCACAGCAAAGGAAATCATAAACAAAACGAAAAGACAATTCACGAAATGGGAGAAAATATTTGCAAATTATGTGACCAACAAGGGATTAGTCTCCAAAAGTCACAAACAGCTCAGGTGGCTAATATCATCAAAACAAATAACCCAACTGAAAAAAGGACAGAAGACCTTAATAGACATTTCTCCAAAGAGGACATACAGATGGCCACGAGGCACATGAAAATATGTTCAATATGGCTAATTATTAGAGAAATGCAAATCAAAACTATAATGAAATATCACCTCACACCTGTCAGAATGGCCATCATCAAAAAATCTACGGAGAGTAAATGCTGGTGAGGGTGTGGAGAGAAGAGAATCCTCCTACATTGTTGGTGGGAATATAAATTAGGGCAGCCACTATGGAGAACAGTATGGAGGTTCCTTACGAAACTACAAATTGAGCTACCATGTGATCCTGCAATCCCACTCCTGGGCATATACCCAGAGAAAAAAACATGGTCTGAAATGATACCTGCACCCCAATGTTCATTGCAGCACTGTTTACAATAGCCAAAAGATGGAAACAACCTAAATGTCTATCAACAGAATAATGGATAAATCAGATGTGGTACATATATACAATAAAATATCACTCGGCCATTAAAAAGAATGAAATAATGCCTTTTGAAGGAACATGGATGCAAATAGAAATTGTCATACTGAGTGAAGTATGTCAGACAAAGAGTAGTAACATATGATATCACTTATATGCAGAATCTAAAAAAAAATTATACAAATGAACTTATTTGCAAAACAGACTCACAGACTTAGAGAACAAACTTATGGTTACTGGGGGGAAGGCTGTGGGGGAGGGATAGTTAGGGAGTTTGGGATTGACATGTACACACTGCTATATTTAAAATGGATAATCAACAAGGAACTACTGTATAGCACAGGGAAATCTGCTCAATATTCCGTAACAACCTAATTGGGAAAGGCATTTGAAAAACAATAGATACATGGATATGTATAACTGAATCACTTTGTCATACACCTGAAACTAATACAACATTGTTAATCAATTGTACTCCAATATAAAATAAAACGTTGAAAAACAAAAATAAAACAAAAAGCAAAACAAAAGTGATTTACATACTACCAATATAGAATTATAGTATTCTGTATTTGATCATAATATTAAATTTTACTGGTAATGTTTATAATTTAATATGCTTTCATGTTGCTATATAATGTCTTTTCATTTCAAGTTGAAGGCCTCTGTTGAACATCTATTTTTTAGTCAGGTCTAGTGATGATGAGCTCTCTCAGCTTTTGCTTATCTGAGAAAAACTTTATTTTTCTTTTACTTTTTAAAATTGTTACCACAATAATTTTAGTGAACATCCATCATTTCATATAGCCACAAAATAAAAAATATTAATATTTTCTCTATTATGAGAACTCTTAGAATTTACTCTCTGAACACTTTTTATATATAACACAGAGTAGTGTTAATTATATGTATAATTAATATAATACATATAATTAATATGATATATATATATTTTTTTATTTTTCAAGGGCAGTTTTCTTGGTTAGTAGTATTCTTTTTTCAGACCTTTAAATCTATCATCCTCCTTCCTGTCATCCAATATTTCTAATGATAAATTTGCTGATAGTCTTATGGGAGCTCCCTTTTACATGGTGAGTCACTTTTCTCTTGCTTATTCCAGGATTCTCTGTTTTTGTTTGACTTTTGACATTTAATTATAATGTGCCTTGGTGTGGACCTCTTTGTATACATTCTTGTTAAGTTCCATTGAGCTCGTTCAAAGTTGATATCCATTTCCTCCTATGATTTCTGTAGTTTTCAGTGATTATTTCTTCAAATATGTTCATCTCTTTTGCTCTTCTCCTTATGGGACTCCCATAATGTACATGTTGTTCTCCTTGAGAGCATCCCATGAGTTCTTTAGACTTTCTTCACTCATTTTCATTCCTTTTTATTTTTCTTCATTTTTGACTGAATACTTTCAGATACCCTGACTTCAATTTCACTGATTCTCTTTTCTGATTAAGACTGTTTTTGAACCCCTCTAGTAATTTTTAAAATTCATTTACTGTATTCTTTTTTTTTTAATTAATTAATTAATTAATTAATTATTTTTTTGGCTGTGTTGGGTCTTCATTTCTGTGCGAGGGCTTTCTCTACTTGTGGCGAGCGGGGGCCACTCTTCATCGTGATGCGTGGGCCTCTCACTGTTGCGGCCTCTCCTGTTGCGGAGCACAGGCTCCAGAAGCGCAGGCTCAGTAGTTGTGGCTCACGGGCCTAGTTGCTCCGTGGCATGTGGGATCTTCCCAGACCAGGGCTCAAACCCATGTCCCCTGCACTGGCAGGCAGATTCTCAACCACTGCACCACCAGGGAAGCCCCATTTACTGTATTCTTTAGCTTCCAACTTTTTGTTTGGTTACTTTATACTTTTTGTATCTTTTTGTGGATATTCTCACTTTGTTCATGCATCATTTTTCTGAGCTCATTGGCCATATTTATAATGTGTATTTTGAATTATTTGTTAAGTACCTCACAAACTTCCATTTCTTTAGGGTCAGTTTCTGGAGATTAATTCCTTTTCTGTATCTTCATGTACCTTGGAATTTTAGGATTCACACATTTGAAAAAAAAGCCACTTCTCCTAGTCTCTATGGACTGAATTCACACAGAGAAAATCTTTCACCATCCAGCCCAACTAAAGATGCTGTGAGGTCTCTCAACTTTTTCTGTATGCATATTCTCTGGACTTATGTGTGCAAATTCCTAATTACAGTGATTTTCTTTCTTTTTTTTTTTTTAAGTACTTGTAATATTTTACCCTTTCTGGTGTTGTCCACAGCACCACACATTCTTTGAAACTGCTACAAGTTACCCAGTTCTCCTCTGTTTTCAGCAGCCCCCGAGCATCTAGAGTATGTCAGATCCCATCAGTACTCCAAATTGAGCAAGATAGAAACCCTTCTCTAGGAACCCCCCTCCCCCCCAAAAAATTCAGAATGTTGATGCATGCTCCACTCTTTCCTATCTTCCCCTAAGAGAGAGGGCTCTGAGCTTTATGGGCTTCTGTCTACTGTACCTTGGTTCCTCTGGAGCAACAGCAATCCACCCCTAGCTCTCTTTTTTCTCAGCAGCTCTCAGGGATCTATATAGTATGCCAGGTTGTGTCAGTGCTCCAAGACAGACAACAAAAAAAACAGTCCCTCAGGGAGCCCACTGAAACTCAGAGTGTTGGTTGCATGCTCCAACTCTTTCCTCCTGAGAGAGAAGTTGGCAGTTGGAATTTTACTCTCACTCCTTCCATGCTGAGTCAGCAGAGGGTTTATGATGAATGACTTCTGCAAATCACACCTTTGTTCTCAGTAACCCCCAACCTGATGCCTTTTCCTGTCAGCACTTAGAGTCAGGCAAGACAGAAACAGTCTCTTAGGAAGCTCCCTGGAATTGTTTAATCATAAGCCATTATTTTTCCAGTATTCTCTTTCCCTCCCCAGGGAGAAGTCAGGAGCTGAGAGTTTTCTTCTGATCAGACAGGCACTATGCTGGGGTGGAGTGTTTGTGGGAAGTGAGTGCCACAAATTTTCCTGCCAGTTTCAATGCAGCTTGCTGGGGGTATAGTAATCTCTTAACTGATATCTGAATTTCTCACATAGGGCATTGGTTTATGTACTGTTCAGTGTCTCTGTGTGGTAAGGAGGATCTGGGGCTTCCTATTCCATTATCTTGCCCTCTTCATTTATTTTTAAAGAATAATTATCCTGGATATAGAATTTTTGATTGACAGTCTTCTTCTTTTTTATTTTTTTAAAATCAATTAATTAATTTATTTATTTTTGTCTGCATTGGGTCTTCGTTGTTGTGTGGGCTTTCTCTAGTTGTGGTGAGTGGGGGCTACTCTTAGTTACAGTGCACGGGCTTCTCACTGTGGTGGCTTCTCTTGTTGTGGAGCATGGGCTCTAGGCACGCAGGCTTCAGTACTTGTGGCTTGCAGGCTCTAGAGCTCAAGCTCAGTAGTTGTAGCACACGGACTTAGTTGCTCCGCAGCATGTGGGATCCTCTCAGACTAGGGCTCAAACCCATGTCCCCTGCATTGGCAGGCAGATTCTTAACCACTGCACCACCAGGGAAGTCCCTGACAGTCTTTTTCTTTCATCACTTTAACTATGTTATATTACTTCCTTTTTTTCTTTATGATTTTTGATGAGAAATCATCTCTTATTCCTAATGAGGATCCCGTGTATGTATTCCGTCTCTTTTCTCTCAGTTTTCAAATTTCTTTTTGCCGTTGCCTTTCAGCAGTTTGATTATAAAGTGTCTAGGTATGGATGTCTTTGAATGTATCCTACTTGAAGTTTTTGGACCTTCCAGAATGTGTAGATTCATGTTTCATATCAAATTTAGAAAGTTTTCAGCTGTTATTACTTCAAAATATACTTTATGCCCTTTTTTGTCTTTTCCTTTTCTTACGAGAATCCCATTATGCATATGTTAATGATGGTGTCCCGCAGGTCTCTAAGATTGTTGATTTTTCTTAATTCTTTATTTTTTCTGTTTCTCACACTGGATAATCTCATGTGATCTATTTTCAAGTTTACTGATTCTTTCTTCTTCCTTTTCATATTTATTGTTGAATCCATTTAGTAAAATTTTCATTTTAGTTATTGTATTGTTTAACTACAGAATTTCTAGTTTTTTATAAATTGTATCCTTTTATTGACTTTTTTTATTTTGCGAGACTTCATTCTTACATTTTCCTTAAGCAACTTAGGTGTGATTTTCTTTAGTTCTTTGAACATTTCAAAAATAGTGTATTTAAATTTCTACCTAGTAAGTTAAATATCTGGGCTCCTCAGGGACAGTTTTTTCTGTGTTTTGGTCATATATTATTTTTCTTGGCATCTCGTGTAATATTTTGGTGAAAACTGAACATTTTAAATAATGTAGTGTGACAAAACCAGAAATCAGATTCTTCCCTCTTCTTAGGGTAAGGTGCTGTTGCTGTTGCTTATTACCTGCTTATCAGGTGCTGTTGCTGATGCTATTTGCTTGTGTAGTGACTTTTCTAAACTAATTTAATTTTGTAAAGTCTAAGTCATGTGTAACCACTGAAGTCTTTGCTCAGTTAGCTTAGTGGTTAACCAATTTTAAAAACACCTAGAACCAATAAATCACAGGGTATTTATTAAGGAACTCTTTGTGTGTGTTAGAGGACACCTTCAACATTCAGTCAGGCATCTAATAACTCTGTTTAGCTTTTACTTCTTGCTTTCCTAGTGCCTGAAGATCATCCCAAAGTGAGAGCTTTGGGACTTTTCATGTATTTCCTGAGCATGTACACAGAGTTATACAAATGCACAATCTTCTAGATTCCCAGTAATATATCAAGCCATATCAAAGAAGCCACTATGGACGTCTCATTTTCCAACATTTCCATTTTTTTAAAATAATTATTTATTTGGCTGTGCTGGGTCTTATTTGTGGCATGTAGGATATTTAGTTGTGGCATGTGAACACTTAGTTGCAGCATGTGGGATCTGGTTCCCTGACAAGGGATCAAACCTGGGCCCCCTGCATTGGGAGTGTGGAGCCTTAGTCACTGGACAACCAGGGAAATCCCTCCAGCTCTTCCTTTTAAGTTTCTTCTTCAGCCTCTTGTTTGCTCCAACTTTTATTATCACTTCAGGCAACTGCAATCTTAAACAATTTTAGACAATGTCCCCTGGGAAAAAAGGCTCTTTGTGGCATTTGAGTTACAAGTAAGGTCAAATAAAGCCAATTTTGTGAATGGAGTCTACCAAGAAACAAGCAGACAAATCAAATATTGACAGTTCTCTTAAAATTAGTCATTTAAGAATGTTCAACCTCATCCTGCCCCTCCAGTTGCTGTAAGACTGCTAGATTTCACTGTGATTGCAGGCTTTTGATGTTCAATGCTACCATGGAGCTGAGTGTGGGTGGGAATATGACAAGTTAAATATCACAAAGCTCACTGTTCCAAGATTCAGCTGTTTTTTTCAAATATATTCTTCCAGATTTCTGCTAGTCTTTGGTTATTTTCAAAAGTTCTGAAAAATGTGGTTCTGACTTTGTTTGCCAGTGATCTCATTGAATTTACGGAGGAGAGAACTTTTGGAGTTACTCATTTCACTGATGAAATTTTTGCTGATGTCACCTTGATAAGTTTTTAATAATGTTCCTTAAGTGGTAAGGTGATCCATAAAAAATATTGTATATAAAATTAAGAATAAATCACGTATGATTAAGTGCATGTCTTGGTATAATTTCATTTGAAGAATGAAATATATCCAGAGCCAAACTTTTTAAATAGTCAATGATTTTGTCCACCTTATATCACCTAATATCAAGGATGTTGGTAAATAACCTATTCCCCTGCAATTTATTACTTGATATCTGAGTCCTAAGAAATATTAGCAAAAAATAATGTCTATCATTTGACGATTAGGTAAGAGGTTTATAAAGTGGTGAACCTGCATGAGGTGTCATATTGCAACTTATTTCACTTATCTCTTCGATTCTGAACTATGAATGAAATTGTCTTGTCAACAACCACTGGATTTGGTATTAATCATAATATGATAGTACATGCTATGTTGCACTAATCAAACTGAGCATAAAACTTTAGTGGCTTAATCCAACAAAATTTATTAGTCACACATTTTCAGATGCTGCTTAGTGTTATTTTCCATAATCCAGTGACACAGGAAATCAGTGTCATGCAGGGGTTTTTCCCAGTTCAGGTGTGAATTTGACCCACGGTTCTGAATACACATTTGGAATAAGGAGGAACACAGGGATATTCAGTGAGCACTAAAGGTCATCCATAAGCACTTCATCTAAATCAGACAATAAACATTGCTCTGGAGACACAAATTGTAAAACAGAGTTTTTGTTCTCCTGGGAGCACATGATATATTGAGGATGACAAATAAATAATCAATCATATTACAATTTCTAGCTGCCACAGTAAAGGGTGCCATGGGATCACAGAATAGAGGGCTTTGAGATAATTCTTTATGGTGGTAGTTAGTTAATTGGGGAGAAGGAAGCAGAAAAGTTTTCCAAGAGAAGTTAATATTTAAGAATTTATTACTTTGGTACAGGGGAGGGAAAAAAGGCAAAAGATGTTTCAGACAAAGAAAAAAGTGTTCACATATATAACATGTGTGATAGAACATAATAGGCTTCATACTCTAGAAAGATTTCTTAAGAAGAATAAAGAGGGCAATTTAGAAAGAGAACGTTGGAGGCAATATTGTGTATTGGAGGCAATATTGTGTATTGGAGGCAATACAGAAAAGCTGAGTGCCTATTGCTATTTATCTTCATCTCAGGACAGATGCTTTTGGCATTCAAGATGAAAATGGTTTTGATCAAACCATTCAAGTTAGTTTCCCAGGTTCCTCACCTTTGGCAGGCTATAGACTTTTAATTGATACACCCATTCATGTGAAGCTGTCAGTATCTCAGCTCAGCTTCTTAGCCATCTCTTCAAGATTGGGAAAATATCCAAGAAGAAAAGCCGTATTAAATGCAGGGCTGGTGCAGTGGATGGCAGTCTGCCTGCCAATGCAGGGGACACGGGTAGTGTCCTGGTCCGGGAAGATCCCACATGCCACAGAACAACTAAGCTCATGCACCACAACTACTGAGCCTGCACTCTAGAGACTGTGAGCCACAACTACTGAAGCCCGCATGCCTAGAACCCCTGCTCCACAACAAGAGAAGCCACCACAATGAGAAACCCATGCACCACAACGAAGAGTAGCTCCCGCTCGCCACAACCAGAGAAAGCCTGCACACAGCAGTGAAGACCCAATGCAGCCAAAAATAGATAAATAAATAAATTTATAAAAAAAAATTGCAGGGCTTACTTCTCCAGATTCATGTTGTCTCACAGATCTTCACCCAGTAATTCCTTTCTGTATCCTTATTTTGATGATTTTAAGAACACATTTTAATATATTCTGACCCACTTTGAAAATTTTCTCAAACCAAAAATTCCATTCAAATTTGTCAGTCTACCACGATAAAAATAAATTACTTCATCAATAATCCTAATCTATATTTCAGCTAAATATTCTTATTTGCTCTTCCTGAGAAAAATGTGACCCTTCTTCATTTTGTTCCCTCTTTCTTTAATGACCACATTTTCTCTCCCTGTTCAAATCATCCCCACGAGTTAGCCCAATTCCTACTTTATTCATAAAGCTTCCCTTGGCCACTCCAATTCAGAATAACCTACTGTCTTTTCACTTTTATTACATTTGTATGTTATCTATCATGGTAACTAATTGTGACAGTTAATTTTATGTATAATTTTGAAGGGTGTTTGTGGATGAAAATAACTTTTATATCAGTGAACATTGAATAAGCAGAATGCCCTCCATAATGTGGGTGGGCCTCATTCAATCAGTTAAAGGCCTAATTAGAGCAAAATGACTGGTCTGCTTGAGCAAGAGTGAATTCTTTCCAGCAGATTTCCTTCAGACATTATATGCACAATTGGCTCCCTTGGGTCTCCAGCTGCCAACTTTGGATTGGTACTGGAATATAGGCTTGCCTGGGTCTTGAGTGGGCCAGCACACACTGCAGATTTTGGACCCACCAGCTTTCATAATTGTGTAATTGTGTAGTTGTTTATTAGTGTGTTGTTCAGGGTTCTCTGGAGGAACAGAACCATTTGGAGATATACAAGATAATATGTTTTCAAATATTCGTATTGCTTTTCCACAAGCATGGCCATGATCCATGCTAAAGCATATTCTCTTTTACAATGTTATGACATGTTTAGTCAATAGGTTAACACCCCATGTATTATAGTTTCTTAAACCCAAAGATAAATGGTATTTCAAAATCTAGGTACAATTTTTATTTCATTTGGAATGTGAGCAGGAACATTTCTAGAATCCTGAAGTTTATATTTGCATTTTCAAGAATGTCAGTTCAACACTTCCTTATAATTGGACTTTGGTTTTTACGGTTCCAAAAAAAGCAAAATATTTTCCTGTGGCCAATTGTACACCCAGAATATTGGGACTGAGGTTACAACTTACCACACATCAAGGCCAGAGATTAAGAAGAAAAATTGTGACACTTAAAGAACAAACAACAAACATGAAGATAAACACTACATCAAACTAAAAGGTGTATTGTAAAAGAAATCATTAAATTAAAAAGGCAATTGACAGAATGGGAGAAAATATTTGCTCCCATTTGTTACCATCCCATATGATAACGTATCTGATAAGGGGTTAGCATCCAAAATATATAAGGAACTCATACAACTGAATAGCAAAAATCCCTGAATAGAAACAACTCAATACCATATTAATCATGTAGAAACTAATATACATAGCAGAGATTTAAAAAAAATAAATTATAGTAAATATTCCATCAGTTAGACTAAATTATAATATTCTCTAGGGCTCATGATTCTTTCAGTTGATCATGATAGGTATGTTGTACCTAGAAGTCAATAACTATCAATCCAAAATAATAGATTGTTACTTCTAATGTCAATAATATGTCTTAAAATATGAAGTGGAAACTTTGCCTTTCATTTGAGAAACATAGTCAATGGAAATAACTTCGTGCAATAGCTACTAAGGATATAAGGCCATACCTATGCTAGGGCACTCTCCTCCAGGCTTTTTATTTTAATGAAAGAAGTATATGGGACAAGATTTTTGTGTGTTTTTGTTTTGTTTTTATTAGAACTTGTAAAGGTATTTTCTGAAATTCCCTGGGGAATCCAAATCTGGGAACTAAGCTTTCATCTCTTAGTTATACAGAAATTTTTAGGGAGAGAAGTAGTGACACAACTAACATTTTAAATTAAATTTCCCTATTACTGGACTGGTTTACCTTATCAAATATGGGTATTGTTTTGACACAATGTGAAAAGAGAATTTTATTTATCACACAACTCTGCACTTTGCCAGTACTTAAAAAGACAGATTTCTTCGTTAAGTGTACAATATTCCAAGCTCCCTTGTATTTCAATATACATACTGATAGCATACTGAAGAAAAACTAATATATTTTCAAAATTTCTTACATATTAAAATGGGAAAATGAATCCTTTGCTTCTGACCTTAAAGAAGTAACAGGGACTAAATTTGCTTTCCCCCCAAGAAAATTATAAAACTGAACAAAATACATACAGCAACACTTTTCATAGATTGGAAATTAAGCAATGCAAGTATGAGAGAAAGAAAAAAATAAACCTGAGTTGATCCTTACAAGCCTCTTGGCTCTAAGATTGGAGGTAATTTCAAGACCAATAAAGGGTGTTTCACATTGGCTGCAGTCGGAGCATAAAGTATTGATAATGGAGTAGAGAAATGTTAGAATCCAGAGAGCTTGAGATGACAGGAATTTGGAGGAAAGAGTTTCACAGAGGAGGGAGCAGAAAAAGGAAATTTAAATCTTTTGTTTTCTTTATTATATATATAATATTATATGTATTATGTATAATAATTAGCATTAATATATATAATATGATGTTAATATTATATGTATATATAGCAATTTTGTTCAGAGACAGAATAAAATATTGTGGGTTAAATTTTGATGAGTCTTTTAGTGGTGGTAATTATATTGCATGATATATAATTTTGTCAGTTGCAGAATTTTTTTTTTTCATGAAGTACTTATTTTTTTGGTTCAAGGAATGCGTAGATGATTATTGATTTTCTAGAATGGTAAACAATAAAATGCAAATTTACTTTGTACTTTATATCAAGTTGCAGTTTTCAATTTTAACAAAAATCTTATAATAACAGTATATTTTTATACAGATAAGGAAACTGTGGCTCATAAAGGTCAAAATTATAAGTAGTCCAGTTAAAATGTGAATACATGTTTACATTACTTTAAAGACAAGATTTATAAAACTGTATACACATGGACCCATTAACACAAACACTATGCACATATGAAAATACAATTAAATATGGAAGATAGATGATAAAAAGCACATAAAACATACTAAACATCACTTGTCATTAGGAAATTACAAATTAAATCAATGAAATACCACCACATACCTATTAGAATGGCTAAGAAAATAGTCTGACATTGAACTATTGGTGAGAATGTGGAGCAAGAGAATCTCATGCATTGTTGGTGGAATTCACACGATGGTACAGCCAGATGGGAAAAAAAGTTTGTCAGTTTCTTAAAAAGAGAAATATATTTCTTCCATACCATTTAGCAATTACAGTCCTAGGTATTTACCCAACTCATTTGAGAACTTCCATCTACACACAAAGCTGCATGCAAATGTTTATAACAGCTTTATTTATAATCGACAAAAACTAAATAACTAAGATGTCTTTCAATAGATCACTCTGGGAAAGGCAAAACTGAGAGACCATAAACAGATCAGTGGTTTCCAGGGATACAAATGGCTGAGGAGAGGTCGAAATAGGTACAGTAGAGGGGACTTTTTTAGGGTGGTAAACTACTGTGTATGTTATTATAATGATGAATTTAAAACGTTAAAAATAAAAGCATTTCTCAAAACTCATAGAATTTTACAGTGCAAAGAATAAACTTGAATTGCATAAATTAAAAAAAAAAATTAGGAAGTTGATGTTCCAGGGATGGAAGGCAGAATTTGACAAAATAATCTAAGTGTGCTACAAATGTATGAAATTACCTTACCAGAGGGAGTTGGGAGAAAAAGATGCTGACACAAGTAATTTTGGAAATGAGTGAAGTCTGTAAGACTACAGGCAAAAGGAACTGTGCACAAGTACTCTATAAGTTTAAAAAATAAGCTTCCATAGAGATTATGAATGAACAATTCTGAAACCGCTAAACATGTATCCTGGAATTGAGCAATTAAATAAGTGGATAGTGGAATGTGGGAACCAAATTTTTCAGTGTTGGAGTAGAGGTTACATATAAACAAAGAGAAGAGGCTAGAATTATGCACATGTTAATGGATTCAAGTAGGAGACATAAGTACGAACTCATTTTAATGTAGACAGAGATGTATACATATAGAAATATATATTGTTATGTTTATATACACAGGTTAGTATTAGCAACTCTATCCCCTTGCTCTGTCAGATGAGAAAGCCTAGAAGCTATGATACCCTAGTAGTAAGAAGCACTCCCGGTACCCACATCTTGGTTTCTAACACAATTTTCCAATAAAAGGAATCATGGCTCCTTAAAGAAATGGCTCATTCTACGGATGAGGCAAGAAATAACACAACATGAGCCTAGTGCATCTTGTAGCACCAGAAAATAAGGGAGTGTTTAAGAAAAAACTGACAAAGTTTGGTGTTCATCAAAAAAATATAGAATCCAATGGAAAAAGGCCTCAATGACCAAAGCTAGAAAATTTGAGTAACAACATAAATAAATAGTATTAGATTATAATCCAAAGCATAAAATAAATATTTATAAGTTCATACTGATTAAATAAGTAATCAAATAAATACATGAATGAGGAAGAATAGAAAAATCTTTCATGCAAAATAATTTATATAAATAATCTACTTTTATGGGAGTGGTGCATAATTGTGAATGTGGACTGCACATAGTGACTTTTTTTCTAAAGTGTACAGTATAGAAAGGGAGAAAAAAAAAGAATAAATTCACAGTGGAGAAAACTGAAAAACACTACTTAAGGTGGGTGACCTAGGTTAACTTCAAGAGTGATGTGTCAAGTTAAGAATATGTACCCTTGATATGTTATGATAATAATGGTGCTTTACCTCGCTGTTTTTCAATACATTAACCCAGTCTAATTATGAGAAAAACACCAGACAAACTTAACGTAGGGAAATTCTGCAAAATACCTGAACAGTTCTCAAAACTGTCAAGGCCACTGAAAACAAAGAAAGCCAGAGAAACTCACAGGTCAGAGGTCCTAAGAAAAGACGATGGCTAAATGTAATGAATGTAATGTGGTATGTTGAATGGGATCCTAGAACAAAAAAAAAAGACAGAAAAAAGTGAGAAAGTTTGAATGAATTATTAACTTCAGTTAATAATAATATGTCAATACTGGTTTATTAATTGTGACAAATGTGCCATACTAACGTAAGATGTTAAGAATAGGGCAAACTGGATGAATCAATGATGGCTTGAGCTCCAATCTAAGAAGAGGGGATTTTATCTTAAAGATAAAATCATATATTTGGTTTTTAAACTGAGACTAGCTTACAGTTCATTATCCTAGATCTGGAATTATATTTATGAAAACATTTATCTTTTTCCCCAGGGGAACATTGTGGATTCTGTTACTGATGGTAAATGGCACTGCCAGCATTGGTGTATTCCTTTTAAAGAGATAATAAATGTGTGTGGTTTTCCCTCATTACATTTTCCATCACAGAAGATATTTTATTTTGCATACTCAATATGTGTTTTCATTCCAAAGCACTACTTTAGTTCTTATTCTTTATTTTTTCTCCTTAAATTTTTCTTTCATCTTTAAATTTTCATGAGTAAAACTTGATAGAGTCTTCCACCTTTTTTACTAAGATTTTCTATATAAGGATTTTTCTTGTTACACTCAGCTTTCTTCTGCTATATTAACACAGAGACTAGGTTTTACTCTCCACACTGGAATTAACAATTACGGGACACTGAATTACCTTAGCTTGTGCAGACTAATTTTTAACACTGTAACACAGGTTTAATTTTCTACCCTCTTCTATCACCACCCTCAAATGACTGTTGACAATGCAGAGTGAATAGTATTGCTAGGTTCCACATTATTTATAGAAGTAGATCTATATTTCCTTTGTAAAGATAGATGACATACAAATAAAGCTACCTTACACTGATTAGGATTTCTCATGGTGGCTTTCCAATCACAGTGATGGAAACATTCTAAAAAGGTACTTAATTGTTTTGACAATTAAGTTACACAAATGTAGCTAACCTTAATTTTAAAATCTATCTTATCAAAACATATTATGTTGATGACCAATTTCGTTCAAAAATGTATGGATGTCTTGTTGTGAAGAGAATGATTTCATATTTTTTTTTAAACTGATTGTTCTGGAATTGTGTAGATAGATGTGTTTCTATTTTACTGTGCATCTAAAGACATTTAATAACAAAATAAGTCAGGAGAAAAGGAATTGAATAAATTTTAAAGAGACAGTGTAGGGAGAGAGGGATTTATGGTAAGCAGAGGTAATTTATCAAAAGGTAAGATGTATTTAAAACGAAACAAAAAGATATGTCAAATATAATTTTTAAACGTGAGTCCTGGAACAATATCTTCATTTGAAAATAAAATTCAGAAGCATGATAATACCACTAGACATTTAACAAAAAAGATAAATAAAACCTCTCATGGATTTGATTGCACATTATAAGACAATTGTCCACGCAATTTAATTAGGGTATCCATTATTTCAAAGAGAAAAGTAGATTAAAAACATGCTGTGTTGGACTCTTTAGCAATGATTTTCTTTCTAGAAAATATAGATAAGTAGAGTCAATAAGTGAGTTTCCTTTTGCACTGAATCATTGAAGTTTCAATGAATGTACTTCTGAAATGGGACTTTTCCTCTTTCTCCTCCTTCTTTATTAAAAGAGTTAAGAATCAATACTTCCTTCTTTGTTCAGAGTTTTTTGATTGTACCAGCAAAGACTTTCAACATGTGGAATAGAACTTTTATAAACTAAAATGACCAGAACATAACTATTTTATACCAAAATTTGTGCAGATATTTTGCCATGACATAAATTTAAATTTTTATAATATCACTAACAATGCAAAAGCAATATGTTTTTATACTCTTGTATGAATGAATAAACAGACATTTTCACCTAAACTAACTTTATAACAGATCACTATATAGAATATGTAGCTTTCTTGATCAAATAGTAGGTAAAAATGAAAGTTACACTTACTGGTAAGCAAAACCTTTAAACAGACTGTATGACCTCACCATGCTTAATAAACTCATTGAATGCCTGATTCTTTTTAACTAAAATGTTTATTCATTACAGTCATTTCCTTCCATTAAGAAAACCAGTAACTAAGTACTATTCAGATAATCATTTTAAAGGCATTCCTTGGGAATATGACTAGCTCCAAAGCAGATGAAGCCAATAGATAGATAGGTAGATAGATAGATAGATAGATAGATAGATAGATAGATAGATAGATAGATAGATGATAGATAGATAGATAGGACCAAATCACATACTTGATATTTTGCCACATTTAAAACAGTATCTTTTTTTGTATTTTTCTACATAAATATAACTTTCCATATATAGTTAATCTTTTCTTCTCCTCTCTCTTTCATATTGGGGCGTTATGTCACTAGAGTGTACTTCTTGGACATAGCTGTATTATACAAAATACAAATGCCTTAATAAATCATTGCATGATATTCAGTCAGTTTATCAGTGTATATCAGAATTCAGAAGAACAGCCACAAAATATTAATTAAAATTTATGTGAGGATATCAGAGAAATGACTGAAAAGCTTTAAATTATGGGCTACAAAACAGCACATTGATAATTCAGGACAAGAGTGGGGAGTCAGAAATATTGGAGTAGAGAGTGAAGTTTATAAACTACAATGTAATCTAAATCAGCATCAAAAAAGAAAAACTGGCAATGTTGTATCATTTCAACATGATCAGATTTCTTTAACAAATAAACATAATAGAAAACACCTAGATAAAAAATAAACAAAAATATCTAATTGAATAGAACAGAGAGCTAGCTGTTAAAATTACTTGAGCTTGAAAAGCCAAAATCCTACTACATGTTGGTAGTCAATTCCCATTCTCTCCCTAACCCCAACCCTAGGCAAACATTAACCTACATTTTGTCTCTATAGATTTGAATATTCCAAACATTTAAAATAATTTTAAACTTACTTATTGAATCTAATTTTCACACTACAAACTTACTCATTTAAGGTATACAATACGTGTTTTTTTTTTTTTTTTGTACTCTATTCACAGAATTATGCAACTATAACAACAGTCTATTTTAGAATATTTTCATCATCTCAAAAAGAAACACCCTACCCTTTGGCTATAATCCAGCTTTTACCTAATCTCCCACCCTAAACAAACACTGATCTACTTTCTATACAGATTTCCCTATTCTGGACATTTCATATAAATGGATAAATATAATATACAGACTTTTCTAACTGGTTCCTTTCACTTCACAGAATGTTTTCAAGGTTCATCCATATTGTAGCATGCATTAATATCCATTCCTTTTTATGGCCAAATAATATTCCATTGTATGGTTATACCATTCTTTTTTTATTTTATCCATCCATCTGTTGAAGGACATTTGGAATGTTTTCACTTTTTTGCTTCATTACTAGATATCCTTGCTAAATTTCTATAGAGTTTTCTCCTCTCCTCCCCACTTTTTTTTGTTTGTTTGCTTTCCTCAGTCACATCGTGAATGTAAGCTAGTTGTGATGTTAGACTTCCTGATCATTTGCCACTGATATTGATGTTTTGTTTTCAACATGCTTCTGGGCGTAGAATTTTCTATAATTTGCTCAATGTAAAGTTAGTTCCCTCCAGTCCTCCAGAGCAGCAGACTACCAGTCCTAATGGCTTCCTCAGGATTTAGATCTTCCACAACACAGATCTGGGGGGAGTGAAAGAGGGATGGGAACAGGCTCTATTAAAGTGCACAGCTTCCCATTGTTTTTGTTTTGTTTAGTTTTGAACTAGATTCTATGGATTTTCTTGAATAAATGCTCCTAATTTTTTTTTTTTTTTTTTTGCCTTTGGTCATTTTCAGAGTTTGACAACACAGTAAAATTTCATTCTTCCTTTTGTCTTTGAGAAATAGTACTCAGTGTGAAAGGAAAATTATAGGAATGTAATGCATAAGAAGTAAAGAAAAACTCAGTAGACCTGAATTTGAATTTGAAGGATCATTATGAATTCATGTCATTTCATATTTTAAAAATATATAGATATTATCTATTTATAAATATATGTTTCCTGCCTATTGATAAACAATAGAAAAAATAGCCAAACCAGAAGCAGTCAGAATCCTAGGCCCCCATACTGTGGTTTTGAAAAACCATTTACCATTAAAAATAACCAGTGCTTCTTAGAGGAATTGCTGATACAAATTTTAAGGCAGGAAATATGCAAGATGAGCCTGGATATCTTGTCATACCACATTTCAATGAAGCTGCAAGAATCTGTTAGTATTATATCATCTCAAAGAAGCTGTCCCTGGAAGATAGTGAGCAAACAAGAGCTTTAATAAGAATTATAATTGCAATTGGTTGAAACCCATCAACTATGTTTAAATTTATGATTCAGAGTGGTGTGAAAAAAAACATTCATTCATCTTCCAATGATATGGCTAGCAAACTTCTTATCTTGAAAATTGGTAAATCAAGAATCAAGAATTTGTTTTTCCTTGTTAAAAGAGCAGTACCACTAAGTAACCAAGTAGTAGTTGATGAAAAGTTTGTCTTTATAAGAGTATTTTAACTGATAAATATAACTGGAATTATAAAATTAGAGGATCCCTATTTTGAAATACCCAATGAATGAATGACTTTAAGCATTGAGCAGCGATATTTCTAACATCATAAAAGAGTGGCAGGCATTATGACATAATATCCAGTTCTAAAAGAATGAACACAATATCACATACCATTTCACCAGAGATATAACTTTAGTCTGATCAAGCTTCTGGATTCCACTGAAAAAAATGTTAAAAAATATTCAGAAGAAAGAATCTGTTAAATTGCACTCTGAGTAGGCAATCTTCAAAATGTGTCTTGTGTGCAAATCTACAAATCAAAGTTTGCTGTTAAAAATCCTTAGTGGGCTAAATAAGAAAAAAAAAAAAAAGAGAGAAGACTCAAATAAATAAAATCAGAAATGGAAGCAAACTCATTACAATCAACACCCAGAAGTTTAAAAAGATCATAAGAAACTATTATGAACAATTACATGCCAAAGAATTGGACAATCTAGAAGAAATGAATAAATTCAAAGAACATACAACATACCAAAACTGAATCAAGAAGAAATAGAAAGTCTGAGCAGATCAATAACAAATACAGAAATTGAATCAGTAAATAAAAACTTTCCAAATAACGACAAAAAACCCAGGATCAGATATTTTCACAAGTGAATTCTATCAGACATTTAAATATGAATTAACACCAGTGCTTCTAAACTCTTTCAAAAAATAGAAGAAGAAACACTTTCAAATTCTTTTTTCACGCCAACATCACCCTGATACCAAAGCCAGAAAAGGATACTATAAGAAAAGAAAATTACAGGCCATTATTAATGATAACATGGATGCAAAATCCTCAAAAGAATATTAGCAACAGCACGTTAAAGGGATCATACACCATAACCAAGTGGGAATTGTGGGGATATAAAGAATGTTTGTATATGCAAAGCAATGTGATACACCACAATAGCAGAATAAAGGATAAAAATCATATAACCTCAATAGATTCAAAAAGCATTGGACAAAACTGAACATCCTTTTATGAAAAAAACTCAATAAATTATGTATAAAAAACATTTGTCTCAGTACAATAAAGGCCATATATGATAAGCCCACGGAGAACATCATACTCAATGGTGAAAAACTGAAAGATTTCCCTCTAAGATCTGAAACAAAGTAAGGATGTCCATTCTTGCCACTTCTCTTCAACATAGTACTAAAATTCCTAGCCAGTGAAGTTAAGAGAGAAAAATAAATGAAAGGCATCCATATCAGAAAGGAAGAAGTATAATTCTCTCTGTTCATAGATCACATATTATATGTTAAAAACCCAAAACACTGTACAAAAAAAATGTTAGAATTAATAAATGAATTCAACAAATTTTTAGGATACAAACTCAACATACAAAACAGATGTAGTTCTATAGACTAACAATGAATTGTCAGAAAAATTTTTCATTTAAAATAACATCATAAAGAATAACATACTTAGAAATAAACTTAACCAAGAAAGTGAAAGACTTGTACACTGAAACTATAAAACATTGATGAAGAAAATTAAAGCACACAAAAAAATGGAAAGGTATCCTGTATTCATAGATTGGAAAAATTAATATTGTTAAAATGTCCAAACTATGTAAATTGATCTACAGATTCAGTACAATCCATATCAAACTCCCAATGGCAATTTTTACAGAAATAGAAAAACAACCCTAAAATTCATATAGATTCACAAAAGACCCTGAATAGTGAAAGCAATTTTGAGCAAGGAAACAAAGCTGAACGCATCATGCTTCCTGATTTCAAAATATATTACAGAGTTATAGCAATGGAAACAATATGGTACTGGAATAAAAATAGGCACATAGACCAATGCAACCAAATAGAGAGCCTAGAAATAAACCCACACCTATAAATTCAGCTGATCTTTGACAGGTGGCCAAGAATACACCTGTAAAAAAATGAAATTGGACCATTATTTCACACCATATACAAAAATCAACTCTAATGAATTTAAGACTTAAATGTAGGAACTGAAACCATAAAATTCTTAGAAGAAAACAGGTAAAATTCTTCTGAAACTTTAATTTGACAATGATATTTTGGGTACAATACCAAAAATACAGGCAACAAAAGCAAATATAGATAATTATAATTATGTCATATTAAAAAGCTTCTGCACAGCATAGGAAGGAATAACAAAATGAAAATACACCTCATGGAATGGCAAAAATATTTACAAACCATATATCTTATAAAGGGTTAATATCCAAAATATATAAGAAATTCCTACAGCTCAATAGACAAAAAAAAAAAAAAAAAAAAGATAACCAGATTTATAATGGGCAAAAGAACTGAATAAACATTTTTCTGAAGAAAACATACAAATAGCCAACAAGTATATGAAAAGGTGCTTAATATCACTAATCATCAGGTAAATGCAAATCAAAAGCACAATGACATATCACTTCAAACCTGTTAGGATAGCTTTTATAAAAACAAAATAACAAATGTCGATAAGGTTTTGGAGAAAAATGAACACTTGTATACTGCTGTTAGGAATGTACTTTGGTGCATCCACTATGGAAAAACGTATGGAGCGTCTTTAAAAACCAAAACCTACAACTGTCATATCATCCAGCAATCCCACATCTCTGTATGTATCCAAAGGAATTTAAATCAGGATATCAAAGGAATATCTGCACTGACATACTTATTGCAGTATTATTCACAGTATATAAAACATGGAAGAAATCTATACATCCAACAATGAGTGAATGGATAAAGAAAATGCAGTACATATGTACAATGTGATATTAGAATTAAAAAAAAGAAAGAAATTATGCCATTTGTGACACCATGTATCAAGCTAGCGGACATCATGCTAAGTGAAATAAGCCAGACACAGGAGAACAAATACTACATGATTCTACTTTTATGATGAATCTAAAATGGTAAAGCCCATATTAGCAAAGAGTGAAATGCTGTTTGGGGGGATGAGGAAATGGGAAATTATTAATGAAATGGTACAAAGTTTCAGGTATACAAGATAAGTCAGTCTTAGAGATCTAATTAACAGCATAGTGCCTATAGTTAACAATACTATATTGTATACATAAACATTTGTTAAGAGAGTAAACATTATGTTGAGTATTCTTATCACAAAATAATCATAGTAACTCTAATAATAAATAACAGGTCAGAGGGAACTTTTGGAGTTGATGAATAGGTTTAGGGCATAGATTGTGGTGATGGTTTAGTGGGTTTATATTTACCTCCAAATTCATCAAGTTGTAAACATTATGTACAGCATTTATATATTAAATATTAATGCGCTAATCCTAATCTCCCAATTCGTCCCACCCTTCCGTTCCCTCACAGTGTCCACATGTCCATTCTCTATGTCTGCATCTCTATTCCTGCCCTGCAGATAGGTTCATCTGTACCATTTTTCTAGATTCCACATGTATGCATTAATATACGATATTTGTTTTTCTCTTTCTGACTTACTTCACTCTGTATGACAGAGTCTAGGTCCATCCACATCTCTACAACTGATCCAATTTTGTTCCATTTTATGGCTGAATAATATTCCATTGTATATATGTACCATTTGGGGGGGGTGGGAGGGAGACCCAAGAGGGAGGGGATATATGTATACATATAACTGATTCACTTCGTTGTACAACAGAAACTAGCACAGCATTTTAAAGCAACTATACTCTAATAAAAAAAAGTTAAAAATTAATGTGCTAAAAGATCATAATAAACTGAATGAAAAATAATCATGAGAATTAAATGTTTTTTAAAAATGTTTATTATTATCTAATTTTTGAAAGCAAAACATATGAAGAGTTTATTGTGTGAAAGGTAAATTCTAAAGTGTTATGTATGTATTACACTTTTTTTAAAAATTTTGTTCAAAGCTTTTTATTAAGGTAATTTTCAAACAGACCCAAAAGCAGAGGGAATGATCTATTGAATTATCACGTGCATGTACCCCATGTGTACCTCACTTTCAATTAATGGCCTCTCCTATTTCTCCCACTTCCTTCTCCTCGTATTACTCTTTTTTTTTTAAACATCTTTATTGGAGTATAATTGCTTTACAATGGTGTGTTAGTTTCTGCTTTATAACAAAGTGAATCAGTTATACATATACATATGTTCCCATATCTCTTCCCTCTTACATCTCCCTCCCTCCCACCCTCCCTATCCCACCTCTCTAGGTGGTCACAAAGCACCGAGCTGATCTCCCTGTGCTATGCGGCTGCTTCCCACTAGCTATCTATTTTACATTTGGTAGTGTATATATGTCCATGACACTCCCTCACCCTGTCACATCTCACCCCTCCCCCTCTCCATATCTTCAAGTCCATTCTGTAGTAGGGCTGTGTCTTTATTCCCGTCTTGCCACTAAGTTCTTCATGACCATTTTTTTATCCTTCGATTCCATATATTTGTGTAAGCATACTGTATTTGTTTTTCGCTTTCTGACTTACTTCACTCTGAATGACAGACTCTAACTCCATCCACCTCATTACAAATACCTCCATTTCATTTCTTTTTATGGCTGAGTAATATTCCATTGTATATATGTGCCACATCTTCTTTATCCATTCATCCGATGATAGACACTTAGGTTGCTTCCATGTCCTGGCTATTGTAAATAGAGCTGCAATGAACATTTTGGTACATGACTCTTTTTGAATTATGGTTTTCTCAGGGTATACGCCCAGTAGTGGGATTGCTGGGTCGTATGGTAGTTCTATTTTTAGTTTTTTAAGGAACCTCCATAATGTTCTCCATAGTGGCTGTATCAATTTACATTCCCACCAAAAGTGCAAGAGTGTACCCTTTTCTCCACACCCTCTCCAGCATTTATGGTTTCTAGATTTTTTGATGATGGCCATTCTGACTGGTGTGAGATGATACCTCATTGTACTTTTGATTTGCATTTCTCTAATGATTAATGATGTTGAGCATTCTTTCATATGTCTGTTGGCCATCTGTATACCTTCTTTGGAGAAATGTCTATTTAGGTCTTTTGCCCATTTTTGGATTGGGTGGTTTGTTTATTTGTGATTGAGCTGCATGAGCTGCTTGTAGATCTTGGAGATTAATCCTTTGTCAGTTGCTTCATTTGCAAATATTTTCTCCCATGCTGAGGGTTGTCTTTTGGTCTTGTTTATGGTTTCCTTAGATGTGCAAAAGCTATTAAGTTTCATTAGGTCCCATTTGTTTATTTGGGTTTTTATTTCCATTTCTCTAGGAGCTGGGTCAAAAAGGATCTTGCTGTGATTTATGTCATAGAGTATTCTGCCTATGTTTTCCTCTAAAAGTTTGATAGTGTCTGGCCTTACACTTAGGTTTTTAATCCATTTTGATTTTATTTTTATGTATGGTGATAGGGAGTGTTTTAATTTCATTCTTTACATGTAGCTGTCCAGTTTTCCCAGCACCACTTATTGAAGAGGCTGTGTTTTTTACATTGTATATTCTTGCCTCCTTTATCAAAAATAAGGTGACCATATGTGCATGAGCTTATCTCTGGGCTTTCTCTCCTATTCCATTGATCTATATTTCTGTTTTTGTGCCAGTACCAAACTGTCTTAATTACTGTAGCTTTGTAATATAGTCTGAAGTCAGGGAGCCTGATTCCTCCAACTCCATTTTTCGTTCTCAAGATTGTTTTGGCTATTCGGGGTCTTTTGTGTTTCCATACAAATTGTGAAATTTTTTGTTCTAGTTCTGTGAAAAATGCCAGTGGTAGTTTGATAGGGATTGCATTGAATCTGTAGATTGCTTTGGGTAGTAGAGTCATTTTCACAATGTTGATTCTTCCAATCCAAGAACATGGTATATCTCTCCATCTATTTGTATCATCTTTAATTTCTTTCATCAGTGTCCTATAATTTTCTGCATACAGGTCTTTTGTCTCCTTAGGTAGGTTTATCCCTAGATATTGTATTCTTTTTCTTGCAATGGTAAACGGGAGTGTTTTCTTAATTTCACTTTCAGATTTTTCATCATTAGTGTATAGGAATGCAAGAGATTTCTGTGCATTAATTTTGTATCCTGCTACTTTACCAAATTCATTGATTAGCTCTAGTAGTTTTCTGGTAGCATCTTTAGGATTCTCTATGTATAGTATCATGTCATCTGCAAACAGTGACAGCTTTATTTCTTCTTTTCCGATTTGGATTCCTTTTATTTCTTTTTCTTCTCTGATTGCTGTGGCTAACACTTCCAAAACTATGTTGAATAATAGTGGTGAGAGTGGGCACCCTTGTCTTGTTCCTGATCTTAGTGGAAATGGTTTCAGTTTTTCACCATTGAGGACAATGTTGGCTGTGGGTTTGTCATATATGGCCTTTATTATGTTGAGAAAAGTTCCCTCTATGCCTACTTTCTGCAGGGCTTTTATCATAAATGGGTGTTGAATTTTGTCAAAAGCTTTCTCTGCATCTATTGAGATGATCATATGGTTTTTCTCCTTCAATTTGTTAATATGGTGTATCACGTTGATTGATTTGCGTATATTGAAGAATCCTTGCATTCCTGGGATAAACCCCACTTGATCATGGTGTATGATCCTTTTAATGTGCTGTTGGATTCTGTTTGCTAGTATTTTGTTGAGGATTTTTGCATCTATGTTCATCAGTGATATTGGCCTGTAGTTTTCTTTCTTTGTGACATCTTTGTCTGGTTTTGGTATAAGGGTGATGGTGGCCTCGTAGGATGAGTTGGGGAGTGTTCCTCCCTCTGCAATATTTTGGAAGAGTTTGAGAAGGATAGGTGTTAGCTCTTCTCTAAATGTTTGATAGAATTCGCCTGTGAAGCCATCTGGTCCTGGGCTTTTGTTTGTTGGAAGATTTTTCATCACAGTTTCAATTTCAGTGCTTGTGATTGGTCTATTCATATTTTCTATTTCTTCCTGGTTCAGTCTCGGTAGGTTGTGCATTTCTAAGAATCTGTCCATTTCTTCCAGGTTGTCCATTTTATTGGCATAGAGTTGCTTGTAGTAATCTCTCATGATCGTTTGTATTTCTGCAGTGTCAGTGGTTTCTTCTCCTTTTTCATTTCTAATTCTATTGATCTGAGTCTTCTCCCTTTTTCTCTTGATGAGTCTGGCTAATGGTTTATCAATTTTGTTTATCTTCTCGAAGAACCAGCTTTTAGTTTCATTGATTTTTGCTATTGTTTCCTTCATTTCTTTTTCATTTATTTCTGATCTGATCTTTATGATTTCTTTCCCTCTGCTAGCTTTGGGGTTTTTTTGTTCTTCTTTCTCTAATTGCTTTAGGCGCAAGGTTAGGTTGTTTATTCGAGATGTTTCCTGTTTCTTGAGGTAGGCTTGTATTGCTATAAACTTCCCTCTTAGCACTGCTTTTGCTGCATCCCATAGGTTTTGGGTCATCGTGTCTCCATTGTCATTTGTTTCTAGGTATTTTTTGATTTCCCCTTTGATTTCTTCCGTGATCACTTCGTTATTAAGTAGTGTATTGTGTAGCCTCCATGTGTTTGTATTTTTTACAGACCTTTTCCTGTAATTGACATCTAGTCTCATAGCATTGTGGTCAGAAAAGATACTTGATACGATTTCAATTTTCTTAAATTTACCAAGGCTTGATTTGTGACCCAAGATATGATCTATCCTGGAGAATGTTCCATAAGCACTTGAGAAAAATGTGTATTCTGTTGTTTTTGGGTGGAATGTCCTATAAATATCAATTAAGTCCATCTTGTTTAATGTATCCTTTAAAGCTTGTGTTTCCTTATTTATTTTCATTTTGGATGATCTGTCCATTGGTGAAAGTGGGGTGTTAAAGTCCCCTACTATGATTGTGTTGCTGTCAATTTCCCCTTTTATGGCTGTTAGTATTTTCCTTATGTATTGAGGTGCTCTTATGTTGGGTGCATAAATATTTACAATTGTTATACCTTCCACTTGGATCGATCCCTTTGATCATTATATAGTGTCCTTCTTTGTCTCTTGTAATAGTCTTTACTTTAAAGTCTATTTTGTCTGATATGAGAATTTGCTACTCTAGCTTTCTTTTGATTTCCATTTGCATGGAATATCTTTTTCCATCCGTTCACTTTCAGTCTGTATGTGTCTCTAGGTCTGAAGTGGGTCTCTTGTAGACAGCATATATATGGGTCTTGTTTTTGTCTCCATTCAGCCAGTCTGTGTCTTTTGGTGGGAGCATTAAATCTATTTACATTTAAGGTAATTATCGATATGTATGTTCCTATTCCCATTTTCTTAAATGTTTTGGTTTTGTTATTGTAGGTGTTTTCCTTCTCTTGTGTTTCTTGCCTAGAGAAGTTCCTTTAGCATTTGTTGTAAAGCTGGTTTGGTGGTGCTGAACTCTTTCAGCTTTTGCTTGTCTGTAAAGGTTTTAATTTCTCCATCAAATCTGAATGAGATCCTTGCTGGGTAGAGTAATCTTGGTTGTAGGTTTTTCTCCTTCATCACTTTATGTATATCCTCCCACTCTCTTCTGGCTTGCAGAGTTTCTGCAGAAAGATCAGCTCTTAACCTTATGGGGATTCCCTTATGTGTTATTTGTTGTTTTTCCCTTGCTGCTTTTAATATGTTTTCTTTATATTTAATTTTGGATAGTTCGATTAATATGTGTCTTGGCATGTTTCTCTTTGGATTTATCCTGTATGGGTCTCTCTGTGCTTCCAGAACTTGATTAACTATTTCCTTTCCCATATTAGGGAAGTTTTCCACTATAATCTCTTCAAATATTTTCTCAGTCCCTTTCTTTTTCTCTTCTTCTTCTGGGACCCCTATAATTCGAATGTTGGTGTGTTTAATGTTGTCCCAGAGGTCTCTGAGACTGTCCTCAGTTCTTTTCAATCTTTTTTCTTTATTCTGCTCTGCAGTAGTTATTTCCACCATTTTATCTTCCAGGTCACTTATCCGTTCTTCTGCCTCAGTTATTCTGCTATTGATCCCATCTAGAGTATTTTTAATTTCATTTATTGTGTTTTGCATTGTTGCTTGGTTCCTCTTTAGTTCTTCTACGTCCTTGTTAAATGTTTGTTGCATTTTGTCTATTCTATTTCCAAGATTTTGGATCATCCTTACCATTATTATTCTGAATTCTTTTTCAGGTAGACTGCCTATTTCCTCTTCACTTGTTAGGTCTGGTGTGTTTTTACTTTGCTCCTTCATCTGCTGTGTGTTTTTATGTGTCTTCTCATTTTGCTTATCTTACTGTGTTTGGGGTCTCCTTTTCGCAGGCTGCAGGTTCCTAGTTCCTGTTGTTTTTGGTATCTGTCCCCAGTGGCTAAGGTTGGTTCAGTGGGTTGTGTAGGCTTCCTGGTGGAGGGGACTAGTGCCTGTGTTCTGGTGGATGAGGCTGGATCTTGTCTTTCTGGTGGGCAGGTCCACATCTGGTGGTGTGTTTTCGGGTGTCTGTGCCCTTATTATGATTTTAGGCAGCCTCTCTGCTAATGGATGGGGCTGTGTTCCTGTCCTGCTAGTTGTTTGGCATAGGGTGTCCAGCACTGTAGCTTGCTGGTCGTTGAGTGAATCTGGGTCTTGATGTTGAGATGGAGATCTCTGAGAGATTTTCGCCATTTGGTATTACGTGGAGCTGGGAGGTCTCCTGTGGACCAGTGTCCTGAAGTTGGCTCTCCCACCTCAGAGGCACAGCCCTGATGCCTGGCTGTAGCACCAAGAGTCTTTCTTCCACATGGCTCAGAGTAAAAGGGAGAAAAAATAGAAATAAGGAAAGAAAGAGGATAAAATAAAATGAAACAAAATAAAGCTATTATAAAGCAAAGCTATACAGACAAAATCTCACCCAGAAGCATACACGTATACACTCACAAAAAAAGGAAAAGGGGAAAAATTAATATAACCTGCCCCCAAAGTCCACCTCCTGAATTTGGGATGATTCATTGTCTATTCAGGTATTTAACAGATGCAGGCACATCAAGTTGTTTGTAGAGTTTTAATCCGCTGCTTCTGAGGCTGCTGGGAGAGATTTCCCTTTCTCTTCTTTGTTCGCACAGCTCCCGGGGTTCAGCTTTGGATTTGGACCCGCCTCTGTGTGTAGGTCGCCTGAGGGCGTCTGTTCCCCGCCCAGACAGTACGGGGTTAAAGGAGCAGCTGATTCGGGGGCTCTGGCTCACTCAGGCCGGGGGGAGGGAGGGGCACGGATGCGGGACGATCCTGTGGCGGCCGAGGCCGGCGTGACGTTACAGGAGCCTGAGGCGCGCAGTGCGTTCTCCCGGGGAAGTTGTCCCTGGATCACGGCACCCTGGCAGTGGCGAGCTGCACAGGCTCCTGGGAGGGGCGGTGTGGAGAGTGACCTGTGCTCACACACAGGCTTTTTGGTGTCGGCAGCAGCAGCCTTAGCGTCTCACGCCCATCTCTGGTGTCTGCGCTGATAGCCGCGGATCACGCCAGTCTCTGGAGTTCATTTAGGCGGCGCTCTGAATCCCCTCTCCTTGCGCGCCGCGAAACAAAGAGGCAAGAAAAAGTCTCTTGCCTCTTCGGCAGCTGCAGACTTTTTCCCAGACTCCCTCCCGGCTAGCTCTTGTGCGCTAACCCCTTCAGGCTGTGTTCACGCCGCTAATGCCAGTCCTCTCCCTGCGATCCGACCTCCGAAGCCCGAGCCTCAGCTCCCAGCCCCCACCCGCCCTGGCGGGGGAGCAGACAGGCCTCTCGGGCTGGTGAGTGCTGCGCGGCACCGCTCCCCCGTGCGGGAGCCTCTCCGCTTTGCCCTCCGCACCCCTGTGGCTGCGCTCTCCTCCGTGGCTCCGAAGCTTCCCCCCTCTGCCACCCGCAGTCTCCGCCCGCGAAGGGGCTTCCTAGTGTGTGAAACTTTTCCTCTTTCACGGCTCACTCTCACTGGTGCAGGTCCCGTCCCTATTCTTTTGTCTCTGTTATTTCTTTTTTCTTTTGCCCTACCCAAGTACGTGGGGAGTTTCTTGCCTTTTGGGAGGTCTGACGTCTTCTGCCAGCGTTCAGTGGGTGTTCTGTAGGAGCAGTTCCACCTGTAGATGTATTTCTACTGTATCTGTGGGAAGGAAGGTGATCTCCACGTCTTACTCTTCCACCATCTTGCCCCTCTCGTATTACTCTTGAAATAAGTAAATCAATGTTTTGATTTTTAGTTAGAGGTTAAGAGTTTGTTTTCTGATGCCTTAATTTGAACTAATATGTATTAATGCATTAACTTAGAAGCATAGTTTTGCAAGTTCTTATACATTCAAACCATAGATAATAAAATATATTCATTAATATAAAAATACTGAAATAGTGGGCAAATGTGTGCTTATATCAATGTTTTAATTTTTAAAATAATGACATCAAATCAAAATACCATCAGCAGTATATGGGTTAAGTACATTATGGTGCATCCGTAAAAGGGAATGTCGCTATCCTTTAAAATGGTGCATGGATCTATGTTTTTTGACAAATTAAAAATTCTGAATCCTTTTTTTAATTTAAAAAGCATTTTTTGCATTATTATGCTTTAATTATTCATATATGTATATGTACATAGAAAACTATAGTGAGACTACAAAAGAATGTCACTATTTGTGATTATCTCTGCATGGTAGAATTAGGTTTTCAATTTGTTTATCTGTGTTATCTATTGTTTCTGTAACAAAGATAATTATTCCTTCAATAATAAAACACATTGTTTCTCTTTTCAAATAATATATTTCTAAAATCTATCTCCCTCATTGCCTCAATTAATCTTCCTCCCTTTGTACTACTTCATACTTTCAAGTGGGAGGAGAAAGTAGGCGGAGAATAGGAAATAATTCAGCTAAAATTTGTAGCTTTGACATGTATAGCCATTCATAGATTTCAAAATATTATATTCCAATGAAATAATGTAGGTTGAGTTGTGACACACACTAATAGCAGATGGACCAATCTATTAACTCTTCTCAGTAACATAGAGTATATTTCTCAACTTGTAAATACAAGTAGTTTGTAAATCCTTGTAGTTACATGCAGCTAAATTATTAAGTTCTGTACAGTGGAAAGTGGTTAGAAGTCATATATGTCACTTTCAGTCCTAACACATGAAAAACTCTCACATACATGCATACTTTGCATGTTCTTTCTCCATGCAAAGTATCCTTAGAAATTCCATGTCAAGATGTTGAAACCAGAAGATAGAAGGATTCCAGACCCTTGAATCATACTTCAAGGAAAACAACCTATAATTAGTAATAGTCATTTTAGACTTTATGTAAACTAGATATTTTTCTCTGTTAAACTGATGAATTTTAATTTTGTTTTTTTGCCAGATATTTTCTGTTTTCCATTCCAGATCCACTATCCTGTATTCTCCACCCTAAACTCTGCCCCCAAGGCTATCTTATATGATAAGAATTAAGTGGCTGGCTTGCAGTTTAGATTTGCTCTCTTTCTGCCAGGAAATGCTGGCTGCAGGAGATTCGAATAAAAGAGGAATACAAATTTGAGGTATTTATTACCTCAGCTCTCTCCATGCCTTGTTGCCAACAGATTTCGTCCTCTGGCCGAAGTCCACAGCTCCCATAATATGCACCTTTCCAACAGCTCTCTCTTCTGGAACTGCATATTTTTCTTACACCTTCAAGGCTAGGTTTAGCTGCCCACTGTTGCAGTCCTCCTCAGTATATTCAGTTACTTTCTGCTTTCGTTAAAGCCTACCCACACTTGTAAATAATCTCTTAATTAAGGTCTCCTCAATTACTTAATTTGAGTATGTTATGTGTTTCCTGACAAGACCTTGACTAAAAATGTTGTTACAGCAATTAGATTAGGTTAATTAATATGTGTCAATCTATACAGCAATGATGTCTCAGATCATCTCAGAGCTATTCTTCTAACCTATTCATTTGCATATGTATTAAGCAGCGGTTTCCAAAGAAGACGTTGGCCAATGGATTTTTCTTTACACATTCCCTTTGTGTTCATTACAGCTAATAAATAAGAAAGATTGATATACTACTTCTTATGAGATCCTATTATTTAATATATTTTAAAAAAAAATACTTATTAAATTGTTATGTAGTATTAGTTATATAGGAAAAAATACTCCTATGTGCCTTAAAAAAACTTGACAGTCTAATTGTATAGATGAGATATACATATATTAACATTACAGGGAATTTTAAGATAGTAGGAACATTTTGTGGTATAGAAAGGAATATAATGATAATTATGTGGTAAAATTATTTTGGAAATGTCACTTAAAGGACTGATGGATGGAAGAACACAAAATGGAAACAAAAGGCTAGTACTATTATAGAAACAGGAATGCAGGATAAAAGCACTGAGGGAAAAAGAATAGGCTGTGGCACAGTGTACAGTCGCAAACTTCATGTTTTATTCTATTAGCAAATGGTAGAGAAAAGTAAGATGGAATAAATATATAAAAGATCATTGCCTAATATAACAAGCATATATACACTGATGGAACACGAATATTGATTGCCTGGGCAGTTTTATTTTGTGTAACAAATACTCAAATGTTTTAGGCTATCCAAGATGAAGCTGACCTTGATAGTAGTATATAATAAAACTTTGTGAATAAATTGTCACTGAGAAAATCATGTAAATATTTTAGGAAAAAAATACCCTTGGCTTCCAGCCAAGATAGAGTGGGGGTCAGGTTTATTACCCCTTGGAACAATTTTTTTTAAAATAAATTTATTTATTTATTTTTGACTGCTTTGGTTCTTCATTGCTGTGCGCGGCTTTCTCTAGTTGCGGCAAGCTGGAGTTACTTTCGTTGTGGTGTGCGGGCTTCTCATTGCAGTTGCTTCTCCTGTTGCAGAGCAGGGGCTCTAGGGCATGTGGGCTTCAGTAGTTGTGGCACGTGGAGTCAGTAGTTGTGGCCCACGGGCTCTAGAGTGCAGGCTCAGTAGTTTTGGCACATGGGCTTTTTTGCTCCGCGGCATGTGGGATCTTCCCAGACCAGGCCTTGAACCCATGTCCCCTGCATTGGCAGGTGGATTCTTAACCACTCTGCCACCAGGGAAGCTCGGAACAACTTTTCAAAATGTGAAACAATAGTTTTAATATAATTAGTGTCAGGCAATTAAGAGCAGTGGTCATTCAGATAACTGAGATAATTTCAACAATTGTTTCTACTGTCTGGTTAGAGTTTCCAGGCTGTGGTGCAGTGATGGAGGAACTCAGCGAGAGCTGCTGAACTGCTTGAGTTTAGGAGACAGGGCTGGAAATCTGAGAGGCCAGGGTGGGTAGAGTTTTCAGATCAAAGTACTGGAGATAAAAGACCTGAATATAAAGATAACTCAGGAGATCTGAAAAACCCCTTAGAGACTTCAACTGAATAGAATCAGCCAGTGCGTCTGTGAAGAAGCTACTAAAGCCCAGGAAAAGAACCATCTGAAATAATTAGGAGGGTGGGAATTCTTAGTGCAAAACCAGCCATGAACAGTGCCTGTCCCCATCAGCCAGACTGGAAAGCGTTATAATTCATGGGGTATCATATAGAATTCTTAAAATCATCTTGCTTTAGTCTTAGGTAAAGTTAGCCCAAGACTGAATGCTGTTTTGGTCCCATAAGACAAATCTTCAAAGCAAGACCAAAAAGGATCAAACTTTTTTTCCAGGTAACTTAACTCCATCCAAGAATAAACCTCCAAACCTCCAATATATCCATAGGGATGCAGACAAATATCCATAAAACAAACAAAAAAAATGCACAATGTCTGGAACCCCATCAAAATTACTGTTAATTAAAAGAAGCAAGAAAATATAACACATGATAAAAGGAAAAATCAATCAAAACTGACCCAGTGCTGATATAGACAGTAGAATTTGTAGGAAAAGACGCTAAAACCGTTATTGTAACTATATTCCATTTCTTCAAAACCTCGAGGAATTATTGAAAATGATATGTAAAAATGAAATAGATCTTCTATAGATTAAAAACTACAATGTCTGTAGTGAAAAAAAAAAATACCTGGACATTACCAATGATAGATTAGACAATGCATAAAAAACAACAACAACAACAACAAAAAACAGTGAACTTGAAGCCATGGGAAGAGAAACTATCCAAAACTGAAATACAGAGAATAAAAGGGCCAAAAAATGAAAAAAAAAAAAAAAAAAACAAGGAATATCAGTGAGCTAAGAAACAACTGGGAGGGGCCTAATAAATATGGAATTTGATTCCCTGATACAAAAAAAAAAAAAAAAAAAAGAGAGGAAATACATTTTAAGAAATATTTGAAGAAATAATGACTAAAATTGTTCAAACTGGAAGAAATTATTAACCCAAAGATTAAAACTATCCCCAAAATCTCAATGAATCCTAAGCAAAGCACATGATGGAAACTATGCCAAAGCATATTCTAATCAAATTGCTCAAAATGACTAATAAGTAGAAAATGTTAAAATTGGCAGAGATGTTACATACAGAGGAATGTTTGTGGAGCAACATCTTTGAAGTGTTTGTTAAATCAAAAAATTCTCTCAAGTTGTTAGAGTTCCTTAGTTCATGACATTTTATACACAGTTTTCTATTTACGAATATATGTGGCTTTTGCATAGAGAGTCCATTCTTTTGTCATGAATCAAAATAACCAGTGACCCACAAATATTTTTAAAATACTTATTTATATTACAGTGATTCTTAGCATACTTTAAATCAAAACAAAAAAAAAAAAAAAAAAAAAACCTTTAGAGATATGCTTATGTATTAGAAAATGCCCTGGAATGGGAATCATGATGCTTGAGTTCTCATCTCAGCTCAGCAATTAGTTTTCTGTATAATAAATAGTACGTATCCTCAGCTATACAATAAAGGAATTGGATTAGATTGCCTTTAATATTTCTTCTTACTTGAAAACCCTGTGGTTTCATCTCTTGTGTCAACTGTCATACTGATGTGTGTGAATGAAAGCGAAGAAGACAATGAAAGAAACAGTCCCTCCGCTTAGTAGAACTACATTTTGGCAAGAAATAGATGATCATCAATAGGTTTAAAGAGGCAATCAAGTTATCTTCTAGCAGTTATCATAAGTCAAGTATTTATGAGCTTTTCCTCACCTGCCTCAAAGCTTCTTCTTTAGCCTAATTCTCTATAGAATAAGCACATTGATTATATTGGGAAGATAATTTTGCTAACTCTCCTGTATGTTATAATTACAATCTACTTTGTATGATTGAAGTTATATACCTATACCTTCTCATCATTTCATAAAGAACATGGCATAGCTTATAAAATATAAATATGATAAGAAAAAGCAGGATAATATGTGAATGTTTCTATAGCTTTGTGAGAGCAAGAACAAGCAGTTTGAATAAATATCAAGCCAGTCACAGAGCTGTATATACGATATGCATCTGTTAAATGTTTGAAAGTACAAATGAACGAATTAATAAAAATCAGTCAGAACTCGAAGGAGAAAAGTAACTCAGTGGTACCAATAATACGAGTCTAGCTATTGAGATAAGTATTATTTTTTTTTAATTATTTGATATATAGTGAGAGGCATTTGTCATTAGAATAAATAAGTAAATAATGTATAATGATAAAGAACCTCACTTCATGAAGAAAAAGAACTCCATAAGGATCAAGTCCACACTTTTTTCATTCCAGATTTGACAACTGAGACTGTAAGTATAGCTATTACAGTGCCTCTGTCGGAAGAAGAGGTTAACATTGAGCATTGTCGGTATCTTTCCAAGTTCTTAGTACTCAGAAAGAGTGATATGGTTTTAGATAAGCATAGTACATCTCGTGAAAAAGTGTTTTAGCCTCTACAACTCCAGAGAGATCTTGGAGAAATTGAAAAAGCACGTTGAAAAAAATAAAAGAGAGAAATGATAAAAAAGATAAATTAGAATAAATTTTTAGAATAACAGTTTAATAAATCCTCATTATATTGTCTTCAAAAATTTGTTTATAGTCTCTTAAAAAATAAGGCCGAATCTCTAAAATGCCTTTTCCTAATAATTTCTTGACAATATGTCAAACATATATAAAACAGTACCAGATTTTTAAATTTGAGTATTGTGGATACAGATATGGTAGTGTGGAATTAAGCAAAAAGTGCTGTCTAAACAAAAAGATAATCTGTATTCTATTTTTAATATTTACTATTTATTTGAAAACATATATAATTCTATATATATACATAAGTGTGATCATGTCATACCTCCCTGTTTTTAGTGCAGTAGTTTCCCCTTGTATTACTTGAAGTATAATAGGTATTATTAAAATAATAAAATTTAGCTTTAACCTTGGTTTTTAGCTCAAATTTTCTATTCGGCTTTGGCTTTAGTTTCATTGTTTGCAAGTCTGATTTCAATACCTATTCTGACAATACTAAATGTGTATGTGTTGAATAGATTTTATGATTGTGTGGGGTTAATATCACACTGAGAATATGAAGGTCAATAATATAAATATGTCAGTTAGATTTATATTTATTATGTAACTATTCACATCTAGTTGTAGACAATTATTCTAGGTGTAACATATATTTAAAATCTTCTCTGCATATATATGAAAGTCTGTAAGGTGAAATATAAGATTTTATTAATTGTAAAAAGAGGAAAATGCTGCAATAATTAGTGATGATTGTGAAAGTTTTTAGTTTTGTTAAATATTTTAATAACCTTCAAATAGCAAACAAATATATAATATATTAAATGCTAATATTAAGAGACAGTGCATTACACTGATAACTTTACAGAGACATTTTTATTCTCTGAAGCTAAAAATATTTATGAAATTAAATACAGCATAAGGCAGAAAAATAGATACATTTTATGTCTAATATTTGTAGAATTGTTCAGGATAACAGCATTACATAACGTTAAATAAAACACACTACAAAAACTATAATTTATAAAATTTTATGAAGATAAATTATTCTAAAATCATGTTCAACATCTGTTTTCAGATTTAAAAAAAAATATGAAAAGTATAAATTGGAGTCTAAGATAGTGACACAGAAACCTCCTGAATTTACATCCTTTTGTGGTCACACTAAATATAAAGCTACATGCAGAACAACTCCTTCTGAAAGAAATCCAGTAACTATCTGAGCAACTACTACACATTGAGTGAACAAGAAAAACTTACATCAGAACAGTTAGAAAAGGCTGACACACTCTGGCTATAAACTCCACCCTCAACACAGCTGTTATTGAATTCAGGTTTGGCTGCTTGCCACTTGAAATCCAGTACTTGTCATACAAGTGTTGGTTGGAAAGGAAAGTTTGCTTTATTCAAGAGGACAGCAACCAGGGGAGAAGGCAGACTTACTTCCAAAAGCCAACTCCACACTGCTGATCAGGGGGCTAGAGCTTCCAAAGGCGAGTTTCAGGGGTGTACATGCACAGGGAGGGGAACAGCACAGTCAGCTCTGGCAATCATCTTGAAATTGGTCATATGGTGGTCAGATCAGCATCATCTTAATTGTTTTAAGTACAGTTAGTCTTCAGTTCAAGAGTCGGTTTGCTCTGATTTCCTTGAGGTCAGTTCACAAAATTGTGTAAGATGGAGCAGCTTATGTTACGGCTACAGTCTGGTCATCATGTAGTTAATTTCTTCCATCTAGTGGGGGTTTTACTATCTGCAAAAGAGCTCAAATGATATGGCTCAGGATATTATCTATAGCCCTTGAGGAGGAACTAAAGGTCCTCAGCTTTTTTTAATGGCTAAACTATATAACTATCGGAAGATTTTTTTAGCAGAAAGTTTACAGGCTAGAGGGAAAGCATGGTATATCCAAAGTGTCAAAGAAAAACAAAACAAAACAAAACAAAAAGCTAACAGCCAAGAATACTCTACCTAGAATAGTATTCCTTCATAATTAAAGGAGAAATAAAGAGTTTTCCAAACAAGTAAAAGCTGAAGGGGTTCATCACCACTAGACCAGCCTTACAATAAATGTTAAAAGGGATTTCTTCAAGTTGAAACAAAAAAAATACACTAATTAGGAATAATATGAAAGTAAAAATCTCACTGGCAAAGATAAATATATACTTAAAACAAGGATACTTTGATGATGTATTTTTGGTGAGTAAATCACTTATAAATCTAGAATGGAGGTCAAAAGACAAAAGAAGTAAAAGTAACTATAAATAAAATAATTTGTTGGTGGGCATACAAAGTAAAAATGTAAACTGTGACATCAAAAACATAAAAGGTTGGGGGAGAGAGTAAGAATATAGGGCTTTAGTATGCATTTAAACTTAAGTTGTTATCAGCTTAAAATAGATTGGTATAAATATAATATGTTTTATATCACATACAGGGAATCCTCAGTAAGGGTAACAGCTAATTTTTTTCTCCTCAGAAATTATGAAGTTCAGAAAGCAGTAAGATTATGCATTCAAATAGCTAAAAGGAAAAAAAAAAAGCTATCAACCAAGAATTCTATAGAAAGCAAAATCATCTTTCAAAAATGAAGAAAAAATTTACAAATCCAAAGTTAAATAAAAACTGGGAGAATTTGTTCAGAGAAGTCCCACATTAGAAGAAATGTTAAAGAAAGTACTTCAAGCTGAAATGAAAGGACAGTAGCCAATTATTCAAATCCACATGAAGTGATAAAGGGAAATGGTAAAATTGTCCACATAGGTAAATATGAAAGATAGTAAAAATGTATTTTTGCAACACTATTTTTTTGGTATGAAAATAATAGTAAAATGGAGAAGAGAAGAAATGTAGCTTTATAGGAACAGATATTTTTATATACTATTATAATTAAGTGGTATTAATCAGGGCTAAATTGGTAAAAAATTAAGTTGTTAATTGTAATTCTCAAGGCAACCATTTAAAAATTCAAAAATATAACAAGAGAAGAAAGAGAACTAAAATTTCACACTAGAAGATACACATTTATCATTTAAAAAGTAGTAATTGAGAAAGACAGGAATAAAATGGATACAAGACCTATAGAAAATAATGCAAAATAGCAATGTGAATCCTAACTTTCCTATAATTGCATTAAAGTTAAGTGGATTAATAATTTCTATCTAAAGACAGTAATTAGCAGAATTAATAAGAATAAAAACAGCAAGAAATTAGCATGATTCAACTATATGCTGTGTAAAGTACTCATATTAGATTCAAAGACACAAACACATTGAAGGATGGAAAAGGATGAAGAAAAAGTATGCCAGGCAAACCATAAACAAAAGCTAGGCTATAACAATATCAGACTAAATTTAAGACAAAAATTGGTTCTAGTGACAAAGGAAATTTAAAAATGATAAATGGTTCAATCCATCATGAAGATATAAACAGTATAAACATCTACGTACATCACAAAAGAGCCACAAAATACAAAAGTAAAAACTGACAGAATTGAAAGGGGAATATAGAAATAGTATTCAGGAATACTAGTTGGAGATTCCAGTACTCCATTTTTAACACAACAATTAGGGAGAAGGTTAAAAAGGAAATAGAAGACTTGAAAAGCATTATAAAACAACTAGACCTAACTGATATCTATAGTGTACTCACTTAAGAACAGCAGAATAAACATTCTTTTCTAGGGGTTACTCTTCAGGACAGACCACATTCTAGGCCATAAAAAGCCTCCATACATTTAAACTATTGGAAGTCATAAAGATCATGCAAATTCTATTCTGCAATGACGATAAGATGAAATGAGAAGTGGAAAAAAAAAAGAAGGACATTTGAGAAGTTCACTAATATGTGGAAATTGAAGCAAGTATTCCTACATAAAAAATGAGTCCAAAAATTACAAGGAGAATTAGAAAATATGTTGACATGAAGTAAAACAAGAACACAACATACCAAACTTTATGGGATGTTATAAAAGCAATGCTCAGAATAAAGTGTGTAGCTGTACATGCCTATATTAAAAAGGAAAAAAGGTCTCAATAATGTGTGTGTATACATGTATATGTAAATACATATATATGTGTGTATATGTGCATATATTTTATATATATATATATATATATATATATATCTAGAGAGAGAGAGAGAATGGGAGAACAGTAATTGGTGTCAGCCATTAGACATAATTCAGTCCAGAAATTTTTCTTAAAATGTGCAAAAAAGGAGCAATAATAAGCAAAATATTCAAGGGAGAGTTTCTATTTTCAGATGGGAGATAGTTCAGCTTGTTTTTATATTGTGGTAAAAAACACATAAAATAAAATTTATTCCCAACAAATTTTTAAAGTGACAGTACAGTATTGTTGGCTATATAAACTATGTAAAACAGATCTCTAGAAATTTTTCATCTTGCATGATTGAAACTTTATACCCATTCAATAGAAACTCCTCACTTTCCCCTTCCCCAGTCCCTGACAACCATCACTTACTTTCTGATTAGTTTAGATAACTCATGTAAGTTGAATAATGCAATATGTGTCCATCTGTGATTGGCTTATTTCACTTAGGATAATGTCTTCAAGGTTCATCCATGTTGTCGCACATAACACAATTCCCTTCTTTTTTTAGCTGGATGATATTCCATTAAATGCATATACCACATTTTCATTATTCATTCAACCATCGATGGCCATTGAGGTTATAGCAACCTCTTGGCTACTGTGAACAATGCTACAGTGAGTAGGAAAATGCAAATATCTGTTAGAGGTCCTGATTTCAATTTCATTGCATAAATATCAAGAAGTAGAATCTGGGTCATATGATAATTCTATTTTTAATTTTTTTGAGGAACTTCTATAATACTTTCCAAAGAAGCTGCACCAATTTACATTTCCAGCAAAAGTGCACAAGGGTTCTAATTTCTCTATATCCTTGACAACACCTGTTATTTTTTTTCATTTGATAATGGCCATCCTAACAGTTGTGAGAAGATATCTCATCATGGATTTAATTTGTATTTCCCTGACGATTAGAGATGTTGAACATCTTTTCATATGCCTGTGGTCTATTTGTGTGTCTTCTTTTGAGAAATGTCTATTCAGGTTTTTTGCCTATTTTTAAATTGGGTTATTTGTGTATTTTTATTTTTACTTTTTATTTTTGCTATTGAGTTGTAGGAGTTCCTTGTATATTTTGGATATTAGCACCTTATCAGATATATGGTTTGCAAATATTTTGTTCCATTCTATAGGTTGCCTTTTCATTTTGCTGATTGTTTCCTTTGCTGTGTGGAAACTGTTTAGTTTGATGCAATCTCACCTTTCTATTTTTGCTTTTTTTGCTTATGCTTTTGGTGTCATATCCAGAAAAAATCATTTAACAAAGCAATATCATGAAGATTTTTTCCTATGTTTTCTTCTAATAATTTTACAGTTTCAGGTCTCATGTTTAAGGCTTCAATTCTTTTTGAGTTGATTTTTATATAAGATGTGATATAAGGGTCCAATTTTATTTTTTGCATGTGGATATCCTGATTTTCCAAAACCATATGTTGAAGAGACTATCTCTTTCTCGATGTTTATTCTTGGAACCCTTGTTAAAGGTCAGTTTCCTGAATATGCATGGATATATTTTTGCTTCATCAAATCTGTTCCATTGATCTATATGCCAGTCTTTATGCCAGTATGATAATGTCTTAATTACTGTAGCTTTTTAGTATGTTTAAAAATCAGGAAGTGTGAGGACTCCAGTTTTGTTTTTCTTTCTCAAGATAGCTTTGTCTATTTGGGGTCCTTTGTGGTTCCATATGAATTTTAGGATGTTAGGATGTTTGTTTCTATTTCTGTAAAAAATAGCACTGGGATTTTGCTAGGGATTGTATTGAATCTTTAGATTGCTTTGATTAGTATGAACATCTTAATAATATTGTTTTCCAATCCATGAACACAGGGCATCTTTTCATATATGTGTCCTTTTTAATTTCTTTCACTAGTGTTTTATAGTGCTCAGTGAACAATTCTTTCACTTCCTTGGTCAAGTTTATTACTATTTTATTATTTCTGATGCTTTTGTAAATGGGCTTGTTTTCCTAATTCCCTTTTTCGGTTGTACATTGTTAGTGTATAGAAATGCAATTGATTTTTGTATTTGATTTTGTATCCTGCAACTTAATTGAATCCATTTGTTAATTCTAACACTTTCTTTGTGGAATCTTTAGAGTTTTCTACATATATGATTCTATCATTTGAGAGCAGAGATCATTTCACTTCTTCCTTTATGATATGTATGCTTTTATTTCTTTTTCTTGCCTAATTGTTCTGGATAGGACTTCTAGTACTATATTGAACAGAAGTTGTGATAGTGGACATCCTTACCTTATTCCTGATGTTAGGGGAAAATATCTTCATTTTTTACCATTGAGCATGATGTTAACTGTTGGCTTCTCATGTATGGTCTTTATTATGTTGAAGTAATTTCCTTCTATTCTTAGTTTATTGTGGGTTCTTATTATGAAAGCACATTAAATTTTCTCAATGCTTTTTCTGCATCTATTGAGATGATCATGTGATCTTAATCTTTTGTTCTTTTAATTCTTTTAATGAGAGGGTCCCAAACTTTTTATACCAGCTTTGTGTGTGGCTGGTTTCATGCTTGCCTGGGGTACAGGAGCCTCTTAACTGGTTCCTGAATTTCTCTCAAAGGGAATTGATCTAGGTATTGTTGTTAAATTTGTGTGTCTGTGGGAAGAAGGAGGTTATGAGGCTTCCTATTCTGCCAATTTGCTGACATCACACTCCTATTTCAGCTTATTTTTATTTTCATGAGAATGTTTCAGTAAAAAGGAAAAAGAAACAATTATGTATGTCAGGGGAAAATTAAAGGAGAAAAATTACTGAACAGGTAAGATACAGGGTATCCATGCATACTCCTTGTGAGGTCTGTCTCAGTTTTGCCTATTGTACTGGTGTGATTATTAATAGGGTCCTCTTACACTCTTAAAGAGTTTATTTTGATAATAAATTATGCAGCAATCTATCAGGAACAGATTGGATTTAGTCCATAAGTGGAGTACATGGCTGGAAAAAAGTACAGAGACCATTTTTTTCTATTTTTAACAAGAGGAGAATTAGAATATATGGATCACAAATATTAGATTTTTAGATTTAAGTGGTGGAATAATATGCATATGTTTTTCCATTACTTCTATTTTCTTAGTGAATTAAAAAGCAAGATCATCAGCTGGGACTATAAAAGGAGAAGAATTCTTATGGATTCTATTAGAATGCAAATATTGTGAAATATTCAACTTAGAGAATATGATGATGAATTAAACAGAAAATTATTATAGGTATGCTGTGTAGTACTGAAAGCCTATTTGGAGTTTCAATATCATAGCAGAAACACATGGAGAAACAGATTTTACAACAGATGGTTCAAATGAAGAGACTTAAATGAAGAAAAGCTTTGGGCAGTGTTAAGAAAAATACCATGGAATTAGGATGCCACCCAGAGATAGTGCCAAATGATGAGAGCAGGAAATAATGCTAATGGGGACTAATTAAATATGGAACAATGAAGAAGTAATCACCTGGCAGAAGTTTTATTAGTGGAGTGACACAATAACTGCCAAAGATGTTCCACCAAAGCTGTGAGTGATTTAGGACAAGATATCTCAACTTTTCTCCCTCCATGACCTTATCTAATGCCAGTACCTCCCATTGGCCAGAATCAAACAGCAACCACCTAGCATAAAACTTTCCCATGTGTCTGCCTTTCAAGACACAGAGTCAAATCAGAAATGTGAAGAATAGGCCTGGAAGAGGGGGCAAACAAAAAATCAGCATTAAGCTATAAATTGAATGTGAGATACTTTAGAACTGACATTTGTTGTCCTCTAGCTAATTTTAGCTGCTTGAATGCAATCGTGAAGTTGCTAGAATTTAATCCAAAAATAAATTTGGCTTTTCATTATTGATACCAAAGTGTAAACCTAAATTGTCATTTTTATTCAGGAATCATTGTAGTACTTGATTATTTTTGTTAGAAATATAATTTTAAAATTTCTGTATGCCACACTTTAGTTTTCAAAACCAAATCAAAATCATCAACTATTCTCAGCCAAATCCAATTGTTTTAGTATCTAAAACTTAAAAATATTAGTTTATGTAGGTCTGCCACGTAAGAGTATGGTGAATTCACTCCAGAAAGCTAAGATCTCACCAATATGAAGAGGGGAGTATTTAGCATGAATCAAAGCAGGGAAAAGGTGGAATTTGGAGCAAGGACCAGGGAACTACATTGAGCTGGTAGTTATCAACCCCTGGTGTGAAGTTAAGGAAAAACGAAGTATAGAGTAATTGATGGAGGCATTTAGGACCCTTCCTCACTCCTCTTCACATCATATACTCTTCTAGTTTTTCATCTGGTTTATTTGATTCCTTTATTGTTACTATTTTAAGTAAAACATTTCAATCTATAAACACCAAAGATTAGAATCACATTTGCTTTTCAAATACTAAGAAAATTTGATTCTATTATAAAGTAACATAGAAAAGCAGATTTACTGTGAAATTAATAAAGCTTGAGTTTCAGAACCCCTCACTTGAATAGGCTGTTTAAAGACCTTGTACTTAATTTTGTTTTAGTAATGCTATAATCTTTTCTTAGGGATCCCCAAATTATATAAAGTTCTGACTCCACAAAGCTGGTATGTTATTACTGGTAAAGTGTACAGAGCAGTTTTAGTAAATCTGATGCCAAATAGTGATATTTCTGGGAAGATTTCTGTATTTTCTTTCAAAAATTCGTGGTTGAAGCAATGATCCTCCCTTTGGGAGAATAAATACATTAGCCATACGCTTTTTTACACCTTAAGGATACAGATGCAGTTGCGTCCTCATTAATAATTCATTGGTATATTATAAAAAAGAGCGTAATGGGAGCTATATATTCAAGAAATCATATCCATACCACTTTAAGTAAAATCAGAATTTCAAGTATATAACGAAAAATGCGAGCCAAATCCTCTATTTTTTGTCAAAACATCTTTCAATATCATAGCACAGCCATCACAATTGAGTTCTTTAAAGCAATTTCAAATAAATACAAACTAGCTTGGTTTGTACACAATTTTTCAAAATTTTCCTTGTTAAAAGAAAGGATGATAAACTTATACAAACAAAGTAGTACACTTGCTGAGCCAAAAGGAAAATAGTTCAGTTTGATATGATTTAATTATGCATTTGAGCTATTTCAATCTTATAATTAAAAGAAGTGCTGAGATCACCTTGAATGACGTGTGCCATAATCTCTTAAGATGAGACAGAAGACTAACATAGCTCATCCATTATTATTAAGAAAGAGATACAATTAACGCTTTCTTGAAAGTTTAAATATAATTGATTTTAAATGAAATAAGGCCACCTAAATTATATTCTGCATAAAGGATTGTAAATTCTGAAAATTCTCAAGTACACTGGATTATTGGAACCATGACCTCATTTTAGTTTTCTTCTTATAATGAGTACTGTATTACCTGAATTTGGTTATTAGTGAACTTCAATTTCCTATTATAAGAACTATCCATACATGTACTTTAATTTTTCTGACTTTCATGTCCTTTAAATCTGAGGAAAAGTTAGTGGTGATTCCAAATTACTTTTAGATTTGGGAAATCTTTATTTTTTTTTTAATTAAAAGCCAAATTTTTTTCTACAGTGAATAAGGATAGGAAAATAATATAGAAAGGTGAAAGGACATATTAAAACCAAAATGAACTTTAATTTGCCCTAAAATTACAGAAAAAATCAATGCCAACATCAACACAAAGTGATGACAGGGACATAATATCAAGATATAATGTGTACCCTGCCTTTGCAAATCCCTGTTTTTAAGCTTATACTATTTGACTTTTATAACCTGTCATGCTCAGAACATCAACTTAGTAATAACTAAAAAAAGATTTTAAGTTCACACAAATATTCTCCCATTTGATACGTTGCCTCAGTTTTCTCTGAATTGCATACATTTCTTGTGCTACCTCAAGAGAGTTACTAATCTGAATAGAATTTAAGGATGACTTCACTAAACATGATATCTACTAATTAGATATGTAATATTTTATTTTCTAGACATAAATGGATCCCAAGATAATCTTTTCAAATAAAATACCTTCTTGATATTTAGGCCACTCGAACACCATTTAGTATAATTTATGTGTATGGGTCTAGTAAATAAATAATGTCAATAAGAGGTTTTAGATTTAAATATTATTTTGATGGTGGGATACAACACACACTCTTTACAGATTAAAGACAAAATTCTTTGTTACTTATGTTACTTCAAATGAAATAAGTCTGTCATTCATTGCCACACAGGCAGGTACCTGGGGACAGGGTATTGTGAAGCTAGAGCTGTAGGGAACGGCTTATATATGGCAAGCAGCATGGGGTTTACTTAGGTTTCTCAGGCTCCCAGTGGATTGGCTAATTTGAATATTTCTGAGAGCTTTAGGGCACAGGTGCTGTCCCTACTTGTCTAATACCTGGTCCTGGAGATTGCGAGCAAAGGAGGGTGGTTGAGGTATATGTTTAGTAGCCTCCAAAAATGGGACCCCAATAAGAGAAGGAGTTGAGATGTGTAAATAATGGACCTAGAGAGTTAGAACTTAATAAAGGATGTGATTGGGATGGGAGTTTAGCAAACTGCCCACAAAGGGGGATTGACAATTATTTGCCATGACTTCACAACCAAGTCAAAAACGTGTGTGAAATATATTACAGAGCTAATACTTTTTTGAGGGTTAACTACATGTCAGGTACTAGTTTATGTACATTATATATATGACATCATTTGAATTCACTCGGTAAATGTATGAAATTACTAAATTTGGAGGTAGTTTTTATGCACCATTATTAACCAGAAGGGTATAAATTTCTCTCTATTTATCCTGTCTGGGATTCATTAGGCTTCTTGAAAAAATATATTGTGTTCTGGGATATTTTAGCTTTTACTCTCTAATTATTTTCTGTATTCCATTTTCTTCTGCCATTCTTCTGGAACTCCAATTAAATATAAAATAGACCTTCTCACTCTTTGCTCTATGGATATTGCCCTTTTATCTGTATTTTCTATTTTTTCTTCTCTTAATTCTACATTTTTAGTAATTTTTCTGATCTATGTTCTATGTCAACAATTCTCTCCACAGCTTTGTATAATTCTCTGTTAAACCTGATCATTAATTTTGGTCACTCTAGTGTTCAATTACCAAATTCCTATATGGTCCTCTTCAGATATTTTTATGACACCTTTTGTAGTTTCCAGGTCACTGTCACAATTTTAAATATTGGCTTATATTTATTTAAACTTGGCATGTAGAATAATTTTATAATCTGTGTTTCACTATTCTGGTACCTCCAATTTTATGGGTGTTTATCTATTACTCATAGATATGATCAGCTTCACAGGTGTGCAGCCCATATAGTTGTTTAAGAGCCCCACACTTGGTCTAATGTTCTGCTGTTGCCATTTCAAAATTCTTAATAATTTTTGAACAAGAAGTACCACATTTCTATTATGCAGTGGTCCCCTCAAATGATATAGACTTCCTGTCTTTTTTTTTTTTAAGTGCCCTGCTTGTGTGTCTGGTTTTGTTTGATTTTAGGCAAGAACTTGTATTTTTTAAAGTATATTTATAGAAATCATTTGCGTTTTAGGATGACTGTATTTTCCACCAGAGATAATTTTCATTTGCTTCTCCCACAATACTGGCAGTGCTACTGATCCAGAGCATCCTGATGATGTGAAGATGGACTACAAAATTTTATGAGGAATTATTGACTTTCAGCTCCCACTTACCACTGATTTATAGCCCTTAAGGGTAGCTGCATGAAATGTAAGGTTGTTTTAGAGTCCAATACTCTTGTGAACCCTAGGTTTTTATTGATTTCCCTAGTCTTGTAAGGTCACCAAAAGCATAATTCACATTAGCAGCTGTTTTTTCAAGATTATACAATATCTTCAGAACAAAAAGTAGCTTTGAACACTAGATTTAACATCATGGTTACTATCTCCTCCTGGATTTTGTCCCAATAATATCTCACTATTTGTAAACTCTACGTTACCTCTGAGTATGTTTTATAATAAATTTCGTTAAACATACTTAGTTGACCTCAAAAAATGATTTTGATCTGAATTAACAATTTCCCAATTACAAGAAAGACTTTTTCCATTCTATTTTGAAATTCAATCATAAGTATTTTCCATTTGTTCTCACATTTGAAGTGTACAATGTGATGTTTTGATATATATGTACATTGTGGAATGATTACCAAGATCGTTGTAATTAGCACATCCCTCACCTCACATAGTTAACTCATTTTTTTGTGTGTGGTGAGTATGCTTAAGATCTACTCTCAGCAACTTTCAAGTATACAATACCATATTGTTAACCATAGTTGCCATGCTGCACATTAGATCCTCAGACATTATACTTCTTACAACTGAAAATCTGTACCCTTTGACCAATATTACCCCATTTCCCCATTTCCCCACTTGCAACCACCATTCTATTCTCTGTTTATTGAAATCAGTCTTTCGATTTTTTTTTTTTTTTGGTAGATTCCAAATATAAGTGATACCTTAGAGTACTTGCCATTCCCTGTCTGGTTTATTTTACTTAGCATAATGCCCTCTACTTTCATCCATGCTGTTGCATAGGCAATATTTCCTTCTTTATTATGGTTGAATAATATTTCATTGTATATGTATCACATTTCCTTTCTCCATTCATCCATCAAAGGACATTTAGGTAATTTCCATGTCTTGACTATTGTGAATAATGTTGCAATGAACATGGATGTGACTATATCTGTTGGAGATACTGATTTAAATTCTTTCAGATATATACCCAAGAGTGGGATTGCTGAATATATGGTAGTTCTATTTTTAATTTTTAGGGAACTGCCATACTGTTTTTCATAATGGCTGTACCAGTTGACATTCCCACCAACAGTGTATAGGTTCCCTTTTCTCCACATCACCAACACTTGTTTTCTATGCAGTTTTTGAGCTTCACTGGGTTTTTGCTGCTTCTTCATTATAGTCCAGAGCTTTCTCTGAGCTATTTTTATCAGTATGTATTTGCTTATTTATTGTTTTTGTAGGGGAGAAGAACGTTGGGACCTCCTAGTCCTCCATCTTGATGATGTCACCTTAAAATAAGTCTGCTCCTTTTTTACTATTCCTTGTATCCCACATATATTTTCTAACTTGTTTTTGAATAATTTAAGTACAATAAAAGTCACTAGTTTATGTTTATGTCTGATCATTTTAACATATGATGCTTCTGTTGATTTTTCTCTACTGCATTTGACTTTTGTTGGTTCTTCCTCATGGTATCCTGTTATCTGTGTGTGACTTTAGTGACTTTTGAAATCTACTTATTTTCCGTGGAAATTTACTAGTCAGATTATTTTGGTAGTCTGCTATAAAGTTTAGTAACCCCAAAGAAATAATTCATTTCCCTCTGTCAGATGCCTGAATGCACGACCATTTCTGAATATTTTAAAATTAATTTTAGGCATAATATTATTCCACGTGAAAGAAGCCTTACACAAAATAGTATAAACTGTATGATGGCATCTATATGAGCTTCTCAAACAGGCTACAGTAATATATTTTAAAAAAATCAAACAGTTGTTGCCTCTGTGAGAGTATGGGCAATATTGACTAGGGAAGGGAATTAGGGAAATTTCTGGGGTGATTATAATATCTAGATTACATTGGTATATGCATTTGTTAAAGCTCAGCAAATGTCATTTAAAATTTGTGCATTTTATAGTATATAAATTTTAGATAACAATTTAAAGAACCATAAATAAATATTTTAACCTACATAAGGATACACATGTAGAAGTATTTAAGAAGTATATTGATACCTGCAATTTATTTTGAAATTTTTCAAAAAATAAGATAAGCTGAGATAGATGGAAAGATACATGATGAGAAAATTTTAATAAAATGTTAATGATAATCTCTTGATGCTAGACTTACGAATATTCACTGTAAGAACCTTTAATTTTGCTCATATATTTGAACATTTTTATATATTTGAACATTCATGTGCCAAGCTTTGTGTTAAGGCATAAGCAGGGGACAAAAAATATATAAGACAGGGTAGCTACCCTTAAAGAATTCACAATTTACTGTAAGGCATATATGTATGCAGTCATCCCTCAGTCTCCCACAGGGATTGGTTCCAGGACCAAAATCTTTGGAGGCTCAAGTCCCTTATGTAAAATGGTAAAGTACAGTTGACTCTCTGATGATCCATCCATAGTTGGTTGAAACCACAGTTGTGGAACCTTGGTTATGGAGGGCCGACTATATATGCAAGCACAAGTATATTGCAATGTGACAAATACAATGATAGAAATTTGTACCAGGAACATCAAAATAGTTTTTATTCTTATTCAGTAACTTGCTTATTTTGTGTATATTCTGTGCCATTCATTAACTTGTTCATTCTGTGTTTATTCATTAACTTGTTTATTCCACTAATTAACTTCTTTATTCCATTCAGTAACTTGTTTATTATGTTCCAGGCACTTTTCTGGTGTTGAGGACACAGCTGTTAACAAAAAAATCTCTGTTCTTTTAGAGTTTATAGCTGGGAGTGGGGAGAGCAGTAATTAAATAAATTAATTTATATTACCTATGACAAAAGTAAATGAGAATACATATAAGAATAGAAGGTAAGCAACCAACAGGATAAGGAAATAAAGGTATTGCTACTTTTGAGTATTTAATAACAAAAGTTTACTTTAGTAAGAGAACTTATGAGACTTGAGTGAGGTAAAGGAGTAAACATGCAAATGTCTGAGAAAGAATGTTATAGGCAGAGCAAACAGGAAACGTCAAGGCCCTGAAGTAGAACTGTGCTTGTTGTACAGTTGCATACTGAAGACAGTATATCTAGAGAGGAATAAATGAGGAAATATCTGAGATAAGATGAGAGAAGTAGGAGTGACTCAAACTATGTAGGACCTTAAAAGACATGGTAGAAACTTTAGATTTTATTCTAAGATGTAGGTCATTAGATAGTTTTTATTAGGGGATTATCTAACTCTTTATTCTAGCTCCTGTTTACTTTGCATGGCTAAATTTCACTTATTTCCAAGATCTCATTTTGGACATCACTTCTTGGAAGTTTTTTTTAGAATCCTCACCAAAACCTATTATATGTTTCCATAGCACAGTTTGTATCTCCAGTTGTAACATACATTATACATTTTTGTCATTTTCCTATTTAGTTTACTGCACTAACCCCTGGACTCTAAAGGGAAACAAAAGAAAACAAAACTTTGTTGGAATTTTATGGAAATTGCATTGAACCTGCATGAATTTGTGGAGAACTGTCATATTCACTATGTTGAGTCTTTCACTCCATGAACATGGTATGTCTATCTATTTATTTAGATATTCTTGGAAATCTTTTATTACCATATGATAGTTTTCAACATACAGATCCTGTGTAGGTATTTTTTAGTTGTACACCTAACTTTATAAATGCTATTTTATTTAAAAATTTTGTTTCTACATTCTCATTGTTCATATTTATGAATGCAATTGCTTTTTGTGCTTTCATGTTGATCCTGCAGTCTTGGTAAAATTTCTTAATAGTCTTGGTAAACTTTCATAAACTAGGAGATTTCTGTACATTACTTGGGATTTTCTACATTGACCATCATGTCATATGCAAATATAGACATTTTCCTTTTTGCTTACCAAACTGTTTGCCTTTTACTTATTTTTCTGCCTTATTATTCTGGCTAGAATTTCCAGTATTGTGTTAAAGAGAATGCTAAGAGCAGTCTTCTGTACCTTGTTTGCAATCTTAGAGGAAAAATATTGCATCATTTCTTCCTGATAATGTTTATTGGTATCTTATCTCTTATTTTTGTCAATCTTCATAGAGTTAATCAATTTCACAGATATTTTTCAATGAACCTACTTTAATTATGATGTTAGCTGTAGGTTTTTTGTAGAGGTCTTTATTAAATTGAGTAAAGTTTTCTCTATTTCCTATTAGCCAAGAGTATTTATCTCAACAGGTGATACATAGATTTTGTCAAATGCTTTCTTCTTTGTCAGTTGATAAAATCATATGATTTTTTTCTGTAATTTATTGATATGGTGTACTATATTGATTTTCAAATGGTAAAACAGCCATGCACACCTGGAATAACTCCCACTTGGTATTAGAGTGTATCACTTTTTATATATTTTTGAATCAGGCTTGCTCATATTTTTTTAGGATTTTTGGCTCTAAGTTCATGAGAGATATTGGTCTGTGGTTTTCTTTTTTGTATTGTGTTTCTCTGGTTTTGGTGTCAAGATAATACTGGCCTCATAAAATCAGCTATAAATTGTTCCCCTTCACTTTTACTTTCTGGGAGAGATTGTGTAAAATTGATGTTAATTCTTTATATGTTTGGTAGAAATCTCCAGTGAAATCATCTGGACATGGAGAATTTTTAAAATCACTTTATTGAAGTTTGATTGACATACAGTAAGTTGTACATACTTAGTGTATAGAACTTGATAAGTTTGGAGATGAGTATACACCCATGAAACAATCACCACAATCTATGCGATAAACATACCCGTTACCTGCAAAAATTTCCTCCCACCTTCTTTATGATGATGATGAGGATGGTGATGATAACACTTAATATAAGATTTACTCTCTTAGCAAAATTTTAAGTGTACAATACAGTATAGTTAACTATAGGCAGTATGTTGTACACTACATCTCCAGGACTTATCCATCTCATGTAAATGAAACTTTGTACCTTTTGACTAATATCACCCTGTTTTCCCCTCCCCACAGCCTCTGTCAACTACCATTTTACTCTCTGCTTCTATGAGTTTGACTACTTAAGATTATTCATATAAATGATATTATGCAGTATCTGTCCTTCATTGTCTGGCTTATTTAACTTAACATAATGTCCTGCAGGTTGGCCATGTTTTCACACAGGCAGGATTTGCTTCCTTTGTTAAGGCTGAAAAAATCCTGTTGTATGTACATATCACGTTTTCTGTATCCTTTTATCAGTCAATGGACATTGAGGTTGCTTCAATATCTTGGCTACTGTGAGTAATACTGCAAAGAACAAGGGAGTCTAGATACCTCTTCGAGATCCAGATTTCAATTCCTTTGGATATATATCCAGAAATAGGATTGATGGATTATATGGTAGTTGCATTTTTAGTTTTTTGAGGAACCTCAATACTGTTTTCCATAGTAGCCGTACCAATTTACATTCTCACCAACACGTGATTCATCTCAAAGCAGGCATCAGTTAGTTGTCTTTTCTTGTTCAAGTTGTAATTTTCTTGGCTTTTGGTGTAATCAGCAATTTTTTACTATATCCTGGATATTTTATCTACTATGTAAGGAAATTCTGGGCTCTATTTAAAATTTTAATTTTAGCAGGTCTTTACTCTATTATGTTTATCATGTGAGTCCTGGATGACTTTTCTGGGCTGTGCTTCCAAAAACAGTTTAATTTTCATAATCTTTGCAGTGTTTCTCTGTTCTGCTCAGTTTATCTGATGTCATCAGGGGTCCCACTTATCCTTGCTGTTGGTGCCTAAAGGGACAGAAAGAGTTTCCCCAGACTGGCTACTGGATGTATCTCAGTGAGAGAAGGGAGTCCCAGGCCCCCTGGGATAAGGAGGTTTTCCTGTCAATACTAATTTTTTTTTTCCAGCTACAAATACTTTACTTTTTATTTTTTTTAACATCTTTATTGGAGTATAATTGCTTTACAATGGTGTGTTAGTTTCTGCTTTAAAACAAAGTGAATCAGTTATACATATACATATGTTCCCATATCTCTTCCCTCTTGCGTCTCCCTCCCACCCTCCCTATCCCACCCCTCTAGGCGGTCACAAAACACCGACCGAGCTGATCTCCCTGTGCTATGCGGCTGCTTCCCACTAGCTATCTATTTTACGTTTGGTAGTGTATATATGTCCATGCCACTCTCTCACTTTGTCACAGCTTACCCTTCCCCCTCCCCATATCCTCAAGTCCATTCTCTAGTAGGTCTGTGTCTTTATTCCCGTCTTGCCCCTAGTTTCTTCATGACCTTTTTTTTTTTTTTCTTAGATTCCATATATATGTGTTAGCATACAGTCAATACTAATTTTTATGGAGGGTTCTACTAATGGTGCCCTCTAACTGCCCTGGTATCTCTAGGTGGAGGAAGGTACTATCAAAATTCATAATATACCTTTTATGTGTACACAGTTTCAAAAAATACATTATCTATTCATACAGTTTAATTAAAATTTACATGCAAATGCTGAAATATTTTGGGTTTTTAAGAAGCTGTGATCTTTCTCAGCATTAAATCCAATAATTAGACTAAAGACAGTTTGGTACTTTTTTTTTAATTAGGGGAAATGAACAAAGTTCACTCTCAAAATCTCCAGGAAATTAGAATTCCCACAATAAAATGAAAAGGAAAATGCTAAGCATACTTTAGCTGCTGACAAATTTTAGAGAATGTATTTCTGCTTATTTATCCATTAACCATTTTACTCCTAGTAAATTTGTATTTGGATATTTTAATGGCCACAGAGTTAACATTAATTGCTTTATTATTATTGAATTTGTATCACTCTTTAGATTAACTGCATTTAGAAAAACGTTTTCATTTTTCCTTTTTAATAACCTCAGTGTTGTGATTACATTATATAATATTCAAAAATTATCTTGTAAAAAATGTCTAATTTAAGTATGAAGTTATTACTCTTTTTCACTATTATGTGCTTTTGAATTTAACCACATTTTGAATTTAAGCACTACTGTGCTTTTGAATTTAAACCTTTAAAATATTTTCTTAAGGTACATTTTCTGTGATGGTATAGTCAATTTTGGTATTAGCAAGCATGGTGTGATTGCTTGCACTACCAATACTTATTTATATTTTCTCATACTATACTTAGATAACTGCTCTGTGTATTGTTTTAATTATTTTTTTGTCCTGATGATGCAATAAGCTATTTTTTTTTCTTTTGAACAAAATGCTCAAATATGTAACCATAGCAATTAGCTAGTTCATTTTTAGGCTAGTACTTTGTACACTTCTTAAGACTGAGGTCATCTATTTTCAAATTCTGTAGGATAGGGATAAAATGGGTGAGATTAAATTAGTGGCCTCCAGTTCCCTCCAAATTTCCAATACATGGTTTCATTATTTGAACTGAAGTTTAATGAATTTCTATATAATCTAATACACTTATATTCAAATAACTGTATTAAATAAGTAAATATCAGCATAATTATTTTGAATAATTTGTGTTATCTATGTTGCTGTTTTTCTTCTTTATCCTATCTTGGGTTTTCTGTTGTCTACAAGGAGTAAAGTACCTTATTTAATAAATTTTATGGATTAATGTGCAAAACAAAATCTTTGAAACAATTTCAATGCCTAAGATAATCTAGTAATCAACATCCAATATCTACATTTTGCCAACTTAGTTTGTGATCCCTTAGGAGAATTAAATAATACTCAGGATAATATTTTAACAACAGGAACAAAGTTTTGCCAAAATAAAAGAGAGTAGAGAATGGGGGTTTAAAAATGTTTTGTAATGTAACACTGCAAATTATAAAACTGAAATTTCTGCCCTCTGCCACTCACAATTATTCTTTTGCACATTCAAGGTTTTTTTAAAATATTTTCATTTCAAAATCTTAGTGAGATTCATACTTAGACATAGTTTTTATTGCAGAGGATTTTAAAACAGGTAATAAGCCATTGGGCAAAATCCAAGCCAGATATGTGTTTTCGTTGACTAGCACTATTGAAAGATTTTTGAAACAATTGTAACATTTAAAATATCTGGAGTTTAATATTAAATCTGACTTTCCAGCTTGTCTTTTAAAAAATGAAAAACTGTTAATGGTGGGCTTCTATTCCCCATATAGCAACAATCTGCTCTGTTACATAGTGGCTATGCCTTCAATAGTACATTTTTCTGGGTTGTCAAAGTCCTTAATCAGCTTTCACTCATTTATATTACCTGATTTTTTAGATATTTGAGTTTCTGTTCCTTGGATTAAAATATATTGCATCCTTAGCAATCACAGATTTAGCATTTATGAAATAATCTGACCATGAGTGAGAGATTATAATATATAATCATTTGAAATGTTGCTGAGGTTCAAATTTGAATTGTTAGTATTATGAAAATTGAATGAAGAAATTAACTATTGAGTGGGCCTCGCTAACCTTCAGTATCCACATCTAGCATCCGTAATTATTCATCACTTGTTATTAATACACGGGGGGTAGGGGGTTGTTAGACAAACCCTGGTACTTGTGACTTGTTTCTAACCAATAGAGTATGAATAAAAGTGATAGGATATTATTCCTTGATTGAGTTACATTATATGGATAAGGTAATGGAATTTCATCTCCATAATTATGTTACCTTATAGAAAACTGTCTTAGCCAACTACAGCTACAAATTCTCTCTTCTGGCTTGGTAAATGGAGCAGCTATTTTGAGGAAGCCTACATGGCAAAGAATTGTGTGTGGCCTCTAGGAACTGTGGACAGCCTCTAGGGCCTGATGCTCACCTTCCAAATGATAACCAAAAAAAAATGGTGTGGTCCACCATTATATAGCCAAAATGAAATAAATACTGCCAATAGCTAAATAAATTTGGAACAAAAATTTTCCCAAGTCAAGTCTCCAGATGAGAATGCAGCCAAGCTAACACCTTGATTGAAATACTTGAAAGACCATGAGTAGAAAACCCAGATAATCTGTGCTCAGTCTGCTGGCCCACAGATACTGTCAGAGTATGTTGCATTTTTTTTTTAACATCTTTATTGGAGTATAATTGCTTTACAATGGTGTGCTAGTTTCTGCTTTATAACAAAGTGAATCAGTTATACATATTCATATGTTCCCATATCTCTTCCCTCTTGTGTCTCCCTGCCTCCCACCCTCCCTATCCCACCCCTCTAGGTGGTCACAAACCACCTAGCTGATCTCCCTGTGCTATGCGGCTGCTTCCCACTAGCTATCTATTTTACGTTTGGTAGTGTATATATGTCCATGCCACTCACTTTGTCACAGCTTACCCTTCCCCCTTTCCATTTCCTCAAGTCCATTCTCTAGTAGGTCTGTGTCTTTATTCCCGTCTTACCCTTAGGTTCTTCATGACCTTTTTTTTTTTTTCTTAGATTCCATATATATGTGTTAGCATACTGTATTTCTTTTTCTCTTTCTGACTTACTTCACTCTGTATGACAGACTCTAGGCCCGTCCACCTCATTACAAACACCTCCATTTCATTTCTTTTTATGGCTGAGGAATATTCCATTGTATATATGTGCCACATCTTCTTTATCTATTCATCTGTTGATGGACACTTAGGTTGCTTCCATGTCCTGGCTATTGTAAATAGAGCTGCAATGAACATTTTGGTACATGTCATGTTGTATTGTTTTAAGCTACTAAATTTTTGCAAATTTGCTACTCAGCATAAAAAACTAATACACATGATAATTCCACTGGAAGGATAAAACTGATGTTTCAGTTAAGCTAAATCACTGAAGGTCTTATGGGTTAATTTTAAAAATTTAAAATTAAAAAAATTAAAATATTGAATGCAAATTCAATTATATGGGGTGTAATGGTAAATTTTATGTGTCAACTGGTCTAGGCCATGATACCCAGATTTGTCATTAAATATTATTCTGGATGTTTCTATGAAAGTATTTTTTAGATAATATTAACATTTAAATCAGTGGACTTTGTGTAAGGCAGATTACGTTCCATAATGTGAGTAGGCCTGGCATTAACAGAAAAATTCTAATCTCTTCAGAGGAAGAAGGAATTTTAATACTAACAGATCACATTTGCACTCCAACTGCAACTCTTCTCTGTGTCTCCAGCCTGCGGGCTTATCCTGAATATTTTGGACAGGTCAGCCAGCACAAAAATGTGAATTAATTCCTTAAAATCTCTAATACAAGGAGGAAGTTAAGTACTATTGGATTATTTACAAATTTAGAGATTCATGAAAGCCTTGGGACATACCTTTGTGATATAAAGACATTAGTAACAGTTAGTAAAGTGGGAATGACTTTTACATTTATAGTTTTGAACAGTTCCATCTGGTATCAAGGGGATGACAATGAGCACAATTCTTGTATCTACTTTTGAACCCTTGGGGTAGATTGAAATTATAGATGGCTCAATGGTGAAATTTACGCTTTAATCATCACCTAAATGATTTCAGTTGTCAACATTTGAGAGAGTGAAACACTATTAAAGAAAAAGCAAAATTGAAGCTCAGAAAATTGTGGATATTTTCACTGGTTTTGCCATACCACTACTCCACAAATCATCAACTAAGCTATATATGTATAGTTTAATTATATATATATATATGGCCATAATTTTCTTCAGTATTTTGCTTGTAGATATATAAATGCACTGATGTATTTATTTATGTTTTTTTTTAAATTTTTATTTTATACAAGAGTATAATTGATTTACAATGTTGTGTTAGTTTCAGGTGTACAGCAAAGTGATTCAGTTATACATATACAGGTGTTTATGCTTTTTCAAATTATTTTCCCATTTACGTTATTACAGAATATTGAGCAGAGTTCTCTATGCTATACAGTAGGTCCTTGTTAATTATCTATTTTATTTTTTTAAAATTTTTATTGAGATATAGTTGATTTACAATGTTGTGTTGGTTTCAGGTGTACAGCAAAGTGAATCTGTTATAAATATGCATATGTCCACTCTTTTTTAGATTCTTTGCCCATATAGGCCATTATGGAGTATTAAGTAGAGTTCCCTGTGCTATACAGTAGTTTCTTATTAGTTATCTACTTTGTGTTTTTGTCAATCCCAATCTTCCATTTTTTCCCTCTCCCTCTTACCCCCTGGTAACCATAAATTTATTTTTTAATCTGTAACTCTATTTCTGTTTTGGAGATAAGTTCACCTGTAGCCTTTTTTTTTAGATCCCACATATAAATGATATCATATAATATTTGTTTTTGTCTGACTTACTTCACTCAATATGACAATCTCTGGGTCCATTGATGTTGCTGTAAAAGGCATTATTTAGCCCATTTATATGGCTGAGTATTCTTCCATTGTAAATATGCACCACTCCTTCTTTATCCATTCCTCTGTTGATGGACATTTATGTTACTTCCATGTCCTGGTTATTGTAGTGTTACAATAAACATTTGGGTGCATGTATCTTTTCAAATTATGATTTTCTCTGGATATACGCCCAGGAGTGAGATTGCAGGACCATATGTTAGCTCTATTTTCAGTTTTTAAGGGATCTCCATACTGTTCTCCATAGTGGCTGCACCAGTTTACATTCCCACCAACAGTGCAGGGGGGTTCCTTTTTCTCCACATCCTCATTAGCATTTATTGTTTGTAGATTTTCTGATGATGGCCATCCTGACCAGTGTGAGGTGATACCTCATTGTAGTTTTGATTTGCATTTCTCTAATAATTAGTGATGTTGAGCATCTTTTTATGTGCTTTTGAACCATCTGTATGTCCTCTTTGGAGAAATGTCTATTTAGAACTTCCACCCATTAATTGACTGAGTTGTTTGTTTTTTTGATATTGAGCTGCATGAGCTGTTTGTATATTTTGGAGATTAATCCCTTATCAATTGCTTCATCTGCAAATATTTTCTCCCATTCTGAGGATTGTCTTTTCAATTAGTTCATTGTCTTTTGTTGTGCAAACTTTTAAGTTTAATTAGGTGTATGGTGTTAAAGTGTGTTCTAATTTCATTCTTTTACATGTAGCTGTCCAGTTTTCCCAGCATCACTTATTGAGGAGACTGTCTTTACTGCATTGTGTATTCTTGCACCCTTTGCCATAGATTAATTGACCACAAGTGTGTGGGTTTATCTCGGGGCTTTCAATCTTGTTCCACTGATCTATAATTCTGTTTTTGTGCCAGTACCATGTTGTCTTGATTACTGTAGCTTTGTAGTATAGTCTGAAGTCAGGGAGCATGATTCTTCGAGCTCCATTTTTCTTTCTCAAGATTGCTTTGGCTATTCGTGGTCTTTTGTGTTTCCATACAAGTTGTAAATTTTTTTGTTCTAATTCTGTGAAAAAATGTCATTGGTAATTTGATAGGGATTGCATTGAATCTGTAGATTGCTTTGGGTAGTATAGTTATTTTCACAATATTGATTCTTCCAATCCAAAAACATGGTATATCTCTCCATCTGTTTGTGTTATCTTTGAATTCTTTCATCCATATCTTATAGTTTTCTAAGTATAGGTCTGTTGTATCCTTAGGTAGGTTATTCCTAGGTATTTTATTGTTTTTGATGTGATGGTAAATAGGATTGTTTCCTTGATTTCTCTTTCTGATATTTTGTTGTTAGTGTATAGGAATGGAAGATATTTCTCTGTATTAATTTTGTATCCTGCAACTTTACCAAATTCATTGATGAGCTCTAGTAGTTTTCTGGTAGTTACTTTAGGGTTTTCTATATATAGTATCATGTCATCTGCAGTGACAGTTTTACTTATTCTTTTCCAGTTTGGATTCATTTTATTTCTTTTTCTTCTCTGATTGCATGGCTAGAACTTCCAAAACTGTGTTGAATAATAGCAGCTATAGTGAACATCCTTTTCTTGTTCCTGATCTTAGAGGAAATGCTTTCAGTTTTTCACCATTGAGACTGATGTTTGCTGTGGGTATGTCATATATGGCCTTTATTATGTTGAGGTAGGTCCCCTCCATGCCTACTTTCTGGAGAGTTTTTCTCATAAATGGGTGTTGAATTTTCTCAGAAGCTTTTCTGCATATATTGAGATGATCATATGGTTTATATTCTTCAATTTGTTGATGTGGTGTATCACATTGTTTTGCGAATATTGAAAAATCCTTGCAGTGCTGGGATAAATCCCATTTGATCATAGTGTATGATCCTTTTAATGTGTTGTTGAATTCAGTTTGCTAGTATTTTGTTGAGGATTTTTACATCCATGTTCATCCATGATATTAGTAATTTTCTTTTTCTTTTTCTTTTTTTTGTGATATCTTTGTCCGGTTTTGGTATCAGGGTGATGGGAGCCTTGTAGAATGTGCTTGGGAGTATTCCTTCCTCTGCAAATTTTGGAAGAGTTTCAGAAGGGTAGGTGTTAACTCTTCTCTAAATGTTTGAAAGAATTCACCTGTGAAGCCATCTGGTTCTGGACTTATGTTTGTTGGAAGATTTTAAATCACATTTTCTAAATCAGTACTTGTGATTGGTCTGTTCATATTTTCTATTTCTTTCTGGTTCAGTCTTGCAAGGTTTGTATATATTTCTAAGAATTAGTCCACTTCGTCTAGGTTGTCCACTTTATTGGCATATAGTTGCTTCTAATAGTCTCTTATGATGCTTTGCATTTCTGCGAGTTCCATTGTAATTTCTCCTGTTTTCATTTCTAATTTTATTGATTTGAGTCCTCTCCTTTTTTTTCTTAATGAGTCTGGCTAATTGTTTATCAATTTTGTTTATCTTCTTAAAGAGCTAGCTTTTAGTTTCATTGATCTTTGTTATTGTTTTCTTCATCTCTCTTTCATTTATTTTTGCTCTGATTATTATGATTTCTTTCCTTCTACTGACTTTGGGTATTTTTGTTCTTGTTCTTCTTCTTTCTCTAGTTGCTTTAAGTGTAAGGATAGGTGATTTTTTTGACATTTTACTTGTTCTTGAGATAAGATTGTATTGCTACAAACTTCCCTCTTAAAATTGCTTTTACTGCGTACCTTAGGTTTTGGATCATCATGATTTTGTTGTTATTTGTCTCTAGGTATTTTTTGATTTCCTCTTTGATTTCTTCAGTGGTCCATTGATTATTAGGTAACATATTCTTTAGCCTCCATGTGTTTGTGTTTTTTACACTTATTTCCTATAATTGATTTCTAATCTCATAGTGTTGTGGTCAGAAAAGATGCTTGACATGGTTCCAGTTTTCTTAAATTTACCGAGGCTTGATTTGTGACCCAAGGTGTGATCTATCCTGTAGAATGTTCCATGTGAACTTGAGGAGAAAGTGTATTCTGCTGCTTTTGGATGGAATGTCCTAAATATTAAGTCTATCTGTTCTAATGTGTCATTTAAGGCTTGTATTTCCTTATTAATTTTCTGTCTGGATGATCTATCCATTGGTGTAAGTGGGGTGTTAATGTACCCCACTATTATTGTGTCACTGTTGATTTCCCCTTTTATGGCTGTTAGCATTTGTCTTATACATTAAGGTGCTCCTATGTTGGGTGCACATATATTTACAATTGTTATGTTTTCTTCTTGGATTGATCCCTTGATCATTATGTAGTGTCCTTCTTTGTCTCTTATGACAGTCTTTATTTTAAAGTCTATTATGTCTGATACAAATATTGTTACTCCAGCTTTCTTTTTATTTCCATTTGAATGGAATATCTTTTTCTGTCCCCTCACTTTCATTCCGTATGTGTTCCTAGGTCTGAAGTTGATCTCTTGTAGACAACATATATACAGGTCTTGTTTTTGTATGCATCCAGCCAGTCTGTGCCTTTTGGTTGGAGCATTTAATCCATTTATATTTAAGGTAATTATCAATATGTTTGTTCCTATTACCATTTTCTTAATTGTTTTGGTAGGTCTTTTTTTTCTCTGCATTTCTTGTCTAGAGAAGTTCCTTTAGCATTTGTTGTAAAGCTGGTCGGGTGGTGCTGAATTCTTTTTGCTTTTGCTTGTCTGTAAGACTTTTGATTTCTCCATTGAATTCTGAACATGAGCCTTGCTGGGTAGAGTATTCTTAGTTGTATTTTTTTCTCTTTCCTCACTTTAAATATATCATGTTACTCCCTTCTGGCCTGAAAAGTTTCTGGGAAAAATCAGCTAATATCCTTATGAGGATTCCCTTGTTTATTATTTTTTGCTTTTCCCTTGTTGCTTTTCATATTTTTCTTTGTATTTAATTTTTGTGAGTTTGATTAATATCTGACTCAGCATGTTTCTCCTTGGGTTTATCCTGTATGGTACTCTCTGCGCCTCCTGGACTTGGGTGACTATTCCATTTCCCATGTTAGGGAAGTTCACAACTATAATGTCTTCAGATATTTTCTCAGACCCCTTCTCTTTCTCTTCTTCTTCTGGGACCCTGATAATTCGAATGTTGGTGCATTTACTGTTGTCCAAGAGGTCTCTGAGACTGTCCTCATTTATCTTCATTCTTTTTCCTTTATTCTGTTCTGTGGCAGTGATTTCCACCATTCTATTTTCCAGCTCATTTATCTGTTCTTTTGCCTCAGTTATTCTGCTATTGATTCCTTCTAGTGTATTTTTCATTTCAGTTATTGTATTGTTCATCACTGCTTGTTAGTTCTTTAGTTCTTCTAGGTCCTTATTAAACATTCTTGTATCTTCTCAATCCATGCCTCCATTCTTTTTCCAAAATCATGCATAATTGTTTCTATCATTACTCTAAATTCTTTTTCAGGTAGATTGTCTATCTCCTCTTCATTTAGTTGGTCTTTTAGGTTTTAACCTTGCTCCTTCATCTGCAGCGTATTTCTGTGTCATCTCATTTTGCCTAACTTACTCTGTTTGTGGTCTCCTTTCTGCAGGTTGCAGGGTCATAGATCCTCTTGTTTGTGGTGTCTGCCCCCTGGTGGTGGGGTTGGCCCAGGGGCTTGTATAGTCTTCCTGGTGGGAGGGACTAGTGTCTGTGCTCTGATGGATGGACCTGGGTCTTGTCCTTTTGGTTGGCAAGGCCATGTCATTTGGTGTATTTTGGGGTGTCTGTGAGCTTAGTACAACTTTATATAGCCTGTCTGCTGATGGGTGAGGCTGTGTTCCTCTCTGGCTGGTTGTTTGGCTTGAAGCATTCCAGCACTGGAGCTTTCAGGCTGTTTGGTGGAGCTGGGTCTTGACACTGAGACGGGGACAACTGGGAAATCTTACACCAATTAATATTCTCTGGGTCTGGGAATTCTCTGGTGGTCCAGCAGCCAGGACTCAGTGCTCGCACCACAGGGGCTCATGTTCGACCCTTGGCCAGGGGACCAAGTCCTGCAAGCTGCGCAACTCAGCCAGAAAAAAAGAAAGAAAAGAAAGCTAACAGAGAAACAAAAAACAAGACAAACAGTAAAAACCTACCAACCAAACCAAACAAAAAACTAACAAAAGGCAAAACAAAGAGAAAAGAAAAGAAAACAAACAAAAACCAAGACAAATAATAAAACCAAACCAGGAAAAAATTTAAATAAATAAATAAATAAATAAAAGAAATAAAAGAAACAAATATACAAACAAAAGCAAGACAAACAGTAAAAACAAAACCAAGGAAACAAAAATAAAAAAAAACAAAGAAAACCAAAAAACAAGAAAACAACCAAACAAAAACAAAAAAACAAAACAAACAATAAAAACAAAACTAAAACAAAGAAAACAAAAGCAAAAATTAAAAAACAAAAAACTAACAAACAAAAACAAAAAAACAGAAAAAAGTTAAAAAAACAAATAAAAATTAAAAAAGCAAAATTCCTCCCCAAAACTAAGCAAATGTAAACAAAAAACAAAATAAAAAAATAAAATAAAAATAGAAAAATATAAAATATATTAAAAAAATGTAAAAAATAAAAAATAAAGAAAAAAACAACAGCAACAACTAAACAAACCAAAAAAATTCCTTGGGGCCTATTCTATCAGTGTCCTTGCCCCCATGGTGATCCACAGTCAACCCCTGCCTCCCTAGGAGGCCCTCCAAGACCTCTAGGTAAGTCTCTGGACCCACCATGGGCACTTCAGGGACAGCTCAGACTCTCACCTGGCCCAACTCCCACATGTACGTGACCACAAAGCCCACAGCTGCTAAAGTTAGACCCTTCTAAAGTGTGAACAATTTTTGTCCATTCAAATGTTCAGCATACACTGTGATTACCAAGCCAATCCGTCAGATTTAATCCATGGCTTTTTCAGCTGCACAGAGAGATTTCAGTTCTTCTTCCTTAGTTGCACAGCCCCTGGGGCTCAGCTTTGATTTTGGCCCACCTCTGTGTGTGGGCCACCCTCAGGTGTCTGCTCCCCACCCAGGTTAGAGGGTGCGAAAGCAGCAACTGACTGGGGCATGCTTGCTTGCTTAGGTGGGAGGGGCAAGAGGCAGTGACCAACTGGGGTGCATGTGCTTGCTCAGGTGAGAAAGAGATAAGGCGGCAATGACTGAGACATGTGTGCTCGCTCTGATGGGATTCCCCTCTAGTGCTTGTGGCAGCAGGGACTGGCAGGAGGCGGTGACAGACTGGGGGTGTGTGCACTCATTCAGGAGTGAGGAGGATAAAGTGGCAATGACTGTGGTGCATGTGCTTGCTCTGGTGGGAGACCCCCCACCAGTGCCTGCGGAGGCAGGGACCAGAAGGAGGCAGTGACCAACTGGGTTGAGTGCACTCAGGTATGAGGGAGACAAGACAGTAATGACTGGGGCGTGTGCCCTCACTCTGGTGGGAATCCTTCCCAGTGCCTGCAGAGACAGGGGCTGGTGTGGGAGAGAGGCTGTGATGGTGGCCCCACCCATTGTGAACCACTCAACAATGGCGCCTTGCTTCCAAGGCAGTCTGTGCTTCCTCCAGAAGCATTCCCAGCTGCTGAACTCCTCACTCCCGTCCCCTCAGTCTGTCTCCACACAGCCAACAGCAGTCCTCTTCCCAGGTCTGCTCTCCAAACACCACTCCTCAGCACTCAGCCCCTGCCAGCTCTGGCGGACACCTGTCTCAGGCTGCGGAATGCAAGGCTGTGGCACAGACTGTCTGTGCAAGTCTCATTCTGCCCTGCCTGCCACAGACCGGCTGCTGCACTTTCCTCTGATAGCCCCCGAAGCACCCACCCCCCATTTCAGCTGATCTTGCCTGTGAAGGAGCTTCCCCAGGTGCAGTAACCTGTCCTCTCCTTCAGCTCCCCTCCCAAGGAAGTGGGTCCCATCCCCTTTCTTCTTTTCTTTTTCTTCCTTTTCTCTCTTTCATCCTACCTGGTTATACGGGATCTTTTCTTGTCCTTTTAAGTGTCCAAGGTCCTCTGCTAGTGTTTAGTAGGTGCTCTTTGTGAATTGTTCTGCTTGTAGATGTATTCTTCATGTACTTGTGGGGAGAGGTGAACACCAGGTCTTCTTATTCTGCCATCTTGACCTCTTCTGTAAATGCACTGATATATTTAAACAAAGCTTTTCTGACACTTTCTTTTCCAAGAAAATATGCTAAATCCAGTCATGGGTGTTTTGAATTATTGCCTCCTTCACTCTTTTTCCAAGTCTGTTTTTTTTAAGTTCTTTAACTAAGAGTGTCAATTCCTTCAGAATAAAGGACTCATTGCTGTATAAAATGAAATATTTATTGTCTAAACTATTATACTATGAGGCTTTAAATGAGTATGCCATTTTGATAGTTTATCAGTTCAAGATATTCTTCCATTTCAAGGTATTCTTTCTCTCCACAGTAAGTTTTTGGCATAAAAGACATTCCAATTATTAATATTTCAGCTGTTTTGATTAGCAAAAGATTGATATAATCTATTTATTGATGAAAACTGACACCATCCCAAAATCTATATTATTTTGGTTATCTAGATAACTCAACTATATTAGCCCTTCAAAGGTTGATAGATTATTTAAATTTATATGTAATAGTGACCAAACATATCCATTCAGCTGTTGAAACTACCAAAGCAAATAGTTTTTGAAATAGAGGTTGTAAGTTTTTAATAGACTCATCATAACTCAACTGATCATGTATCTATATCTAGACTGGGCTACTTAGCTATATAATTGTACAAATGTTGAGTATGTTCAATATAAGCTCATTTTTTCATGTATGCAGAGTACCTGTTCAAAAACCCAAGCATATTTCATCTATTTAAAAATGTCTTTTCATTTGAAATAGGGAAGCTTTAAAAAAGCATTCAAAATTTGTAACGTTACATAAAAATTCTTAATTGATCTCACATACAAATTTATAAGATTATGCCAATTGCATAGGCAAAACTTGAAGGTACATTTATTCTTTAAAAAAATCTCATTTAGGAGGTAGCTAGCACAGTAATTCCTCACTCTGAATGTATATATAGGCATACCTCTTAAGCATTGCAGGTTCAGTTGCAGACCATCACAATAAAGTGAGTCACACAATTTTTTTTGGTTCCCCAGTGCATATAAGTTATGTACACTCTACTGTAGTCTATTAAGTGCACAATAGTATTATGTCTAAAAAAAATACATACTTTAATTTTAAAATATTTTATTGCTAAAATGTACTAATCATTTTCCGAGCCTTCAGTGAGTCCCAATTTTTTTGCAATAGGAACATCAAAGATCACTGATCACAGGTCACCATAACAAATAAATAATAATGAACAAAAGAATTACCAAAATGTGATACTGACATGAAATGTGAGCAAATGCTGTTGGAAAAAATTTGTGCCAATAGATTTGCTTAAGGCAAGGATGCTACAAATCTTCAATGTGAAAAAAAATGCACTATCTGCAAAGTGCAATAAAGCAAAGAACACAAAAATGAGGTATGCCTGTAATTAAAGTGGGAAATTGGATATTATCTTGTCTTTCCTTTGTAATTTTTTTCAATATAACCAAATAGCCCTAGTAGATAAGGGCTTTTCTTTACAGTATAATTCCAGATAATTTATGTATAAAAATGAATAGAGTAAAAAATCTATTGTGCTCCCCATAATAAAATAATTATTTCATCCAGTATCATCAATGGATGCTAAATACAATAGATTAAATACTAATGGGGATTTTCAGAATGATAAAACTTCTCCAAATTGTTGGTCATAAGGGTAAAATATAAGGGCAAAATATATATTTTATAATGTAGGGACTAGGTGACCTCCATCTGAATCAACTGACCAAACAGCATCATTAAGACTGGAACAGACATATCAAGCATAATGTTCTTCCTGATAATGTGCTTACTATAATGAAGTATGTTATACAGAACATCACATACATAACATATGGTCAAAAATGTTGAATTTGGATGTAATTCAATTATTACATCTAATTTCCAATGTAAAGGTAATACAAGGATGAAGGAAGCTAGCAACCACTGCTACTGCTACTAAATATTCACACACGTACAAATGTCTAACAAGCTCCTGAATGATGTTGATTTATTTGTCCCTTTAGCACATTGAGTAACAGACACTAAAATAAGGGAAATCAAACAGATAAATTCAAACTAGGAGACATTCTACAGAATAAATGGTCTAGTCTAATCAGCTACTCAATGACATGAAAATAAATGAGGAAAATTGTTGAAAACCACACTGCTTTAATTACCATAGCTTTTAATATACTTTGAAATCAAGAAATGTGAGGATTCCAGTTGGGGTTTGGAGGATGGTTGTGTACGTTGCAGCTGCAGACCAGGGATCTGAAATGCAGATACATGCAGAGAAGTCAGGGCTCTGAGGTAAGAGGCATGCACAGGTTTTCAGGGTCGGGACTGGCAGCCCTGGTCCTGGGGAGATGCAATAGCAGTTTTTGGTGACGGGCAGAGCAGTGTTTCCCTCTTGAGGTTCCACAGTGGTGATGGTTGTTGGTTACTTTAGTGCAGCAGTCCCCAACCTTTTTGTCACCAGGAACCGGTTTCATGGAAAACAATTTTTCCATAGAACGGGGTCGGGGGGAATGGTTTCAGGATGATTCAAGTGCATTACATTTATTGTGTACTTTATTTCTATTATTATTACATTGTAATATATAATGAAATAATTATACAACTCAGCATAACGCAGAATCAGTGAGAGCCCTGAGCTTGTTTTCCTGCAACTAGATGGTCCCATCTGGGGGTGATGGGAGACAGTGACACCCAAAGTGTGTTGCTTATGTCCAGTCTACTCCATAATCTCATTTTGGTTGCTGTCACTGCAGAAAACCCTGCTTCACAAAGATAGGATGTTGGAAATAGAAGTAGGCTTTTCAGTGCTTATCTGGCAATCTCAGGATATTATATTCCACTTTGACTTTAGTCCAGAATGTATGGAGATTTAGAAGGCCACCGTCATTTGCGATCTCAAGTAGTTGATCCTCTTCTAGCACAGACAAAGTCGATTCACCTGGCTTATTCATAAATAGGTAGAGGATCCATTCCTTCCCAGTTTGGGGTTTTTTTGTGGTTAGGAAGTAATGTTCAAACTCTTCTGAAAGCTGAGATAGGTGATCATGCACCGGCTGGGAGAAAGAAGACCCTGGCTTAGTATCTTTCAAATTCTCTGCTAATGTTTGAAACAGGTCAAAAATCTCAATATTCACTCCTCATCCCCATAATTCCAGTTTGGCTTTGAATGCAGCCACTTTATCTGCTGACTTGAACACAGCTGTCATTCTCCCCTGAAGTGACTGAGTTCATTGAGCAGGTTGAATATGCCACACAAGTAAGCAGGTTGAATATATCACACAAGTAAGCAAGATTTGCGACCCATTCTGTGTCACTGAAATGTGCTGCCAGTGGTGACTGTTTTTCTAAAAGAAATCTCTGGACTGGCTCTCATAAGTCAGAAACTCTGGTAAGTGATCTACTTTTGGAAAGCCATCTCACTTCTGTGTATAAGAGAAGACCTGTGTGCTCTGCATCCATCTCCTCACAGACATGGTTTAAGGGCATGTACTTTAATGGGGTTCATAATTTTAATCACATCCTGCCAAACGTTGTTAAGTTCAGGTGACATTTTTCGGCTAGCCAGCACTTCACTATGGATGACACAGTGCGTAGACTCACATTCAGAATCGACCTCTTTGACCAGAGTAGTGAAACCAGAAAGCTGTCCAGTCATGGCAGCTGCTCCGTCCGTGCATATACTGACACAAAATGACCAATTCAATTTTCCTGATATGTAATCATTCAAAGACTTGAATAGTTCTGTAGCTGTGGTGTTGGTTGGCAACAAAAGTGTACATAACATATCCTCATGCACATCCTCCTGAAAAATATATCACACAAAAACAAGCATTGTTGCCTTTTTGTCAACATCGGTAGAATCGTCAACTTGGATTGCATACCACGGTGACTCATTAATCCTCTCTAACAACTGTGGCTCAATATCCTCTGCTATTTCATCATTCGTCTAGTTATGGTGATAGCTGAAAGAGGAACACATGCCACCTTTTTGAACTGCAGCCTCTCCTAAAAGTTCAAGACAAGCGTCCTTAGCAGCAGGCAGGATTAACTCTTCACCAATAGTAAAGGGCTTCTTAGCTTTAGCAATACGATTAGCCACTAAGAGTGATGCTCTCAGTTCAGATACATTTGATGAAGTGGTGGCCTTCAATAATTGCTTCTGTTCCTCATGTTCATGTTTTTTTTTTCTTTTGAAAAACTCCAAAGGCTTATCTTTTAATGCAGAGTGCTTTGTCTCCATGTGGGGAAGCAGTTTTGAAGATTTGATGGCTTTGTTAGGTAGCTGGTTGCCACATTATACAAAGTGGACTTGCAGAATGTGAATCACCTGTTGCAATGAACCCATAATTTAAGTAGTACTCTTGGTATTATCTTTTTAATGCAGCTTTCTTTTTGTTGGCAGTCTTAGAGTCTTCTGTTGTCTCATCATTAGGTCTTTCCCCCTTTTCAAAGAAACTCTCCAATGACATTTGTTTTTTACTAATTTTGGCTAGGGTTAGCTCGTAAGCTTACCAAAACTGTGACTGAGACAAGTGCGGAGTGCAGGAAAGAGGCACAGATGGAAGTGGTAAATAAAATAATGGTCGGGCCATGTGCATACTCAAATAAGTGTCAGTTTCTGCCACCAGATGCAGCTGTACAATTGAAGTACATCAACTCACTTGCCACTATAAAGCCTGCTATCAGATGCAGCTTAATTGTCACTTGCCACTCACTGATAGGGTTTTGATATGAGTCTGCAAGCAATTGATTTATTATGCTCTCTGTGCAGTCAAACCTCTCTGCTAATGATAATCTGTATTTGCAGCCACTCCCCAGTGCTAGCCTCACAGCGCAGCTCCACCTCAGATCATCAGGCATTAGATTCTCATAAGGAGCATGCAACCTAGATGCCTTGCATTTGCAGTTCACAGTAGGGTTCATGTCCCTATGAGAATCTAATGCCACTGCTGATCTGACAGGAGGCGGAGCTCTGATGGTAATGCGAGCAACGAGGAGGAGCTGTAAATATAAATGAAGCTTTGGTTGCTCACCCTCACTCACCTCCTGCTGTGTGGCCCAGTTCCTAACAGGCCACAGACCGGTACCGGGCCATGACTCAGGGATTACGGACCCCTGCTTTAGGGAAGAAAACTAGACTGCTAGTGTCTACTGATGAGCAGGGCACTGAGGTACTCTAGCAGGAACACTACAGGGTCCTCTCTTTTAAAGTTGCAGGGAGTTTACATCTCTCATGAGGGCTGTTGAGTTCCTCAGCAGCAAAGGCTGCTAAGGTCCTCAGCAGAGCAGACCACTGGGGAAAACAATGGCACTGAACTCTGTAGATATTGATAGCCCTTGCCCTTCTTTGTTCCTAGCTGTCTCCAGAAGTCTCACCTAAACTTATCTCCCCAGCGATCCTTTCTGTGGGATTACTCTCCAGCTTTTGTTCCACTGTTTTGTAATAGGTTCTTACTTGGACACTTGATGCCTCTCAGCCAGGGCTATTTTCATTTGTAGTTAGCTTTTGAATTTTTTTTTTTAGTGAGGAACTAAGTTTGGTATCTGCTACTCTGCCATCTTGCTTATGTCAATTGTCCTCTTGGTTCTAGTTTTTATTACTTTGGTTCGTACTCTTACTTTAGGCTTAAATGGTTCTTCTTTCACTAGTATCCTATATAGAATCTTAGTTTAATGATTTTTGCCCTTTCTTTTCTATTATATGTATTTAAAACTATCAAATTCCCTCTAATAATGGAGTTCATTGCATCCCACAAATTTTGATACATTTATTATAGTTTTCATTTAGTCTAAAATATTTAATTTTTTCTTGTGACTTCTTTTACCCATGTTTTATTTATTGGTATGTTCCTTAATCTCCACATATTTTGCAATTTTCTAGTGATGTTTCTGTTATAATATCTAGTTTAATTCCATTGTGGTCTGAGAACACGGAGTAATTTCTATTCTTTTAGTTTGTTCAAGCATGTTTTACGGCCCAGAATGTGGTTTGCCTTTGTGAATGTTAGATGAGAGCTGAAAAGAAAGTGGATTCTACTCTGTTGAATGAAGTATTCTATACATGTCAGATCATGTTGATCTATGGTGTTGCTCAGGTCAGCTATATCCTGATTTTCTGCCTGATTGATCACTCAGTTACTGAAAGAGAGACATTGAATTCTTAAACTATGATACTGGTTTTTCTTATTTCTTCTTGCAGTTCTATCAGTTTTTTGCCTTATGTATTTTGATGATCTGTTGTTAAGTACATAGAAGTTAAGAATTATTATGAAAAACATCTTACCTATGAGAAACAAAGATAAGAATTACATCCTCAGAAATCATGCAAAGTATAAGAGAGTGGAATGGAATATTAAAGTGTTGAAAGAAAAAGACCACCTACTTAGAATTCTGTACCCTGTGAAATTATCTGTCAAAAATGAAAGAGAATTAAAGACTTTCTCAGACAAAGAAAAGTTGAAGAAATGTGTTGTCAGTAGACGTGCCTTGCAAAAAATGTTAAAAGAAGTTCTCTAGAGAGAAAGAAAATAATATAGGTCATAAACTTGGATCTACATAAGGAAAATAAGCATATCAAACAAAAATAAGTGAAGGTAAAATTAAAACTTGTATTTTTCTATTTCTTAATTGTGGTTGGTGATATAGGGGATTCTACTGATGACTGAGTTGCAAGAAGCACAGAGGAAGTGGTTTAGAATGTGGAATGGGGGAAGAAGAGATCATAAAAGGAAGTTTAAAAATTCTAAATAAATTGGAATCCAGATGTTTAGTGTTGTCCTGGAGGCTTGAACATACTGTGGTGAAGAATAAAACTAATGAGGTATTGTCGCTGTGAACTAGTTTATCTTGTATATGCAATTAATATTTAAATTATACTTTACATTTTTATGTTTCTGTTTTTTCATTTTTAATAAATATAAGGACACAACTGAGATCTACACTCTTAGCAAAATATTAAATTAACAACAATATAGTATTATTAACTAGGCACAGTGTTACACTGCAGAGCTCTAGAACTTATTCATCTTGTATAACTGAAATTTTATTCCAATTGAACAGCAACTTTCCATTTCCCCCATCCCAGTCTTTAGCAACCACCTTTCTACTCTGTTTCTATGAGTTTGAATATTTTAGATACCTCATATAAGTTGAGTCATGCAGTATCTGTCCATCTCTGACTGGCTTATTTCATGTAGTATAGTGTCCTCCAGGTTCATCCATGTTTTTACTATCTATATCTATCTATCCATCATCACATTTTTCTTTATCCATTCATTTGTTGATGGGCATTTAGGTTGTTTCCAAATCTTGGCTATTGTGAATAATGTTGCATTGACAATGGGAGTGCAGATATCTCTTTGAGATACAGATTTCTACTATTTTGGATAGTAGAAGTGAGATTTCTGGATAGTATGGTAGTTCCATTTTAAATCTTTTGAGGAACCTCCATACTGTTTTCCATAGTGGTTGCAACTTTTACATTCCCACCAATGGCGGACAAGGTTTTCAGTTTCTCTGCTTCCTCACCAACATGTTATCTTTTGTTTTTAAGTCAGAGCAATAAGACAAGAAAAATAAATAATAGACATACATATTGGAAAGGAAGAAGCAAAATTATCTGTTTGCAGATGACATAATCTCATATGTAGAAAACAAAGACAGCAAAAAACTGTTAGGATTAATAAATTCAGTATAGTAGAAGGATACAACATCAACATGTATAATCATTCCATTTCTACACACTAACAACAAATTATCCTAATAAAAAATAAGGAAACAACCTCATTAACAATTACCACTGCAAAAAATAAAATACTTAGGAATAAATTTAACCAAGGAGGTGAAAAACTTGTGCTCTTAAAAATACAAAACATTAATGAAAGAAGACATAAATAAATGAAAAGATATTTCATGTTCATGGGTTGGAAGACTAAATATTGTTAAAATAGCTATACTACCCAAACCAATCTACAGGTTCAGTGCAATCCCTATCAAAATCCCAATGATTCTTTTTACAGAAATAGAAAAATGAATACTAAAATTCATACAGACTCCAAAAAGACTCTGAACAGCCAAAGCAACCTTGAAAAAGTATAACAAAGCTAGAGGCATCACACTTCTTGATCTAAAACTGTACTATAAGGTTATAGTATTCAAAACAATATGGTACTGACATCCATCTATAGATAAATAGACATATATATGCCAACTATTTACCATTTCTAGTTATTTTGCTTTCAAGTTCCTATCTGATATCATTATCTTTCATCCTGAAGAGTTTCCTTTAGAAGTTCATGCCCAAAAGTTCTGGTGGAGACAGATTTTACTAGTTTGCCTTAGTTGATAATGTCTTCTAAAAAAAACCCTCTCTTCCTGAAGAATATTTTCACTTGATATTTTCTATGTATGTGAAAGATATTGTTCTGTTTCTGGTTTCCATGTTGTCTGGTAAGAAATATACAAACATTTGAATCATTCCTTGTGTATAATACATATTGGTTTTCTGCAGCTGTTTTCAATAGTTTTATTTCTTTATCATTACATTTTTAGCAGTTTTGTTATTATGCATTTAAGCATGGTTGTCTTTGAGTTTGGGATTTGCTGAGGTTGAAATTGTTGAATCTTTAAATTTGCACGTTTGTTCACTTTGGGGAAGTTTTCTGTCATTATTTCTTCAATATTTACTTTCTGCCCCAATGTCTTTCTTCTCTCCTTCTGTAACTCCAATTACACGTATAGTAAATATTTGTATAATGTTACACTCTTCCCTGAATCTCTCTTCATTCTTTAATCAAACTTCCTCTCTGTTCTTCAGATTGTGTAATTTCTATTGATCTAGCTTCAAGTTCACTGACTCTTTCCTCTGTTCTCCCCATTACTTTAGTAGGTCCACTCAGTGAATTTTTCATTTAAGATATTGTATTACTTGGTCATAATATTTCCAGTTAGTTCTATTTTACAGTTTTGATTTAGTTTCTGAGAACATGTCTTTCCACTCATTTCAAGTGGGTTTACCTTAACCTGTTGGAACATTAGTTATATAAAGTATTTTAAAGTTTTTGATAATTCCTTAATTTCTGTCACCTCAGAATTAACATCTGATAATCTTTTCTGTAAAAATTTAATTTGTATCTTTAATGTTTGTGTTTATCTTTTTTCCAAGTACAATTCTTGAAATCTACACACAAAAAAATCCTAAAAAGAATAAAATACGAAACTCTCTTAGGTCTTTTTCTGTCATATTTCAGATCTTCAAGGTCTCCACATGTTGCCTGAGATAGTGGACTAGTTGTCCTTTCCTCCCCATATTTCCTGACTATAGAGTTGATATCTCAAATTTGCAGATTAACTGATGACCTGGATGAGTCTATTTCCTCAGTTCTACCCCCATAATTAAGGATTTATGTGTTGTTGGTGCTGTATCCTTTGAGGTTTACCTCAGCTTTGAGATACATTCAAAGTCAACAGGATCTGTACATTTACAATAATATTTTATAATAACAAACTCTACTAATTCTTCCCTCCCATTGCTGTCATTCATTCATTTCACTTATATATAAGAATATATATGTGTATATATATATATATATATATATATATATATATATATACACTAATATTTTACAATATAATTTCCTGAGAAATACAAATTACATATATATATAATTACATACACATAATAGATATGAATATATTGTATATACATATATATACATATATATTGTATATATATATATATATACAATTTAATTTCCTGAGATATATATATTTCAGGAAATTAAATTTTTAAATATCAGTAGCTCTATATTAGGAATGATAATTAATAATTTATCAATAGTTGTGTAATGGAACTATTGTCTTTTCTCATTAAGAGGTCACAAGAAGTTTTAAGGATATTTTAAGAAAGTTGAATAAAATAAGATATAAGGGTAGAAATCTATACTAAATTTGCAGACTTCATGCACTAATTAGAAAAAATGTTATACCTCTGAATCAGAGCATTTTAGCAATATGTGTAAAATGGAAGCACCATCTATTCTTGTTGGTCTCCTATAGTGCACAATCTGGCTCCTGGGACATTTGATTTAAATACCAAAGCACATGGTTGGTAAAATGATAAAATCTAAGAGAGAAAAAAAAAAAAAGACCACTCCAAATGAATCAAACAAACACCTTATGTAAAAGAATGACTGGTAGGCTTAGGTAAAATATTGTGACCTTGAGCAAGGATAAAATTTCTGGTGAGGCCAAGGAACTCATCTTCACCATTTCCAAGTGGGCAGAAAGAGAATCTTTAGCATAGTTAGAATTTCTAAAAATTAAACACTTTAAACAAGCTAGCACTCTCTGGACTTAAAAAGATTTCACAGTTACTAAGTCTACTTTTGTGACTTGGCATAATTTAGAAGCATAATTTCTAATTAGAATAGCTATATCAGAACATTTTCCTGCACTCCATCATAATGATTATCTCAAACTCACAGGTCAAAGCAAATGTTGATGAGAAAAATTTGGTTATGTATTAGTAGTTCTCTGTTCAAGTTGGATAAAGAAATAGGAGCATGCAAAGAGTTGCTCAGAAGCATGAAAAAATCTTGAATCTCAAGCAAGAACATCCAACTTAACAGGTTCTGTGTGTAATTTAAATATATTCCTTAGAAAGTAGTATATTTATTATTACAGGATGTGTAACCTACCTGGCTAAAGTCCAAAGAACCTGAAGATTTTTTCGTGAAGCATTAGTACAGTTTTTGCACTCTTTGGAAACTTCTTGTTCTGATTTCATCTTTCGTAGTTCACAAAATGTCAGAATTGGAAGACATCTTACAGACAATCTCATACAACTCCTTCATTTTACAGGTGAAGAAGCAGAAACCATGATTATTTTTTGCAGTGTTTTTTTTTAAAACTATACATGAAGGTAGATATCATTTTGTCATGAATGTACAGAAACTGACTTCAATGTAGGCTATGATATATTGTCTAAAAAGCACGGGGTTTATTTTAATTTACCATAATGAATTATATGATAAATGTTATTATTGCTCAAAACAAAAGCAGGCTAATTATCAAAAATGAACAAAAATAAACAGCTTTGTATAAAACAATAAAACAACTGCCATGGTTTGGGAGAAAACATTATATAATTGTGTCAGAACTGAAGTAACATAGAGTTCTTAGGCAGTTTTGTAAGTAGTATTTTGTTTAGTCATAAGCAGTAAACATGCCCCTTTATTTTCTTCTCAGGAACAAGAAATGTAAGTAGAAAACCTTTGTCAATGATGATTTTGAAACAAATGGTTAACAAAAAGAGGTCCTTCACAATATCCATGTTAAACAGAATACTTCAATCAGCACTAAATACCATTTATAACCAGGGATTTAGTAATACTGTGTGATGGCAGCTCAGATGTGAAATCCTAACCATCAAGTTTGCTTAACACTGACCACAGCAGCCTCTTCAACTTTAAAAGAAACTAAGGATCTTTCTATTACCTTAAATTAATCTTTTAGTATCAAAGAAAATTAGATTTTTGAAAATATAATTCTCTCATTCTCTAGGGGATAATACACAGCTTTTTTTTTCCTTTTTGAATTAATATTTGACATTGTCTTCACTCTCTCTTTCCATATTATGTCCACTTTTAAAAATAAAAATAAGGGGGCCCTCTAAGGACTTTGACTTTAATTGAATGAAAACCAATTCCTCCGGCTGCTGGCTGGTAAGGAAAATAAATATTAGTGGAATTAAGAATATATACGGCACCTTTCCATTGCATTGGCACAGTCCTTTCCATAGGGTCTCATTACTAGGAGTGGTCGTATTTAGCTGAATAAATAGCCAAACAGATTATTTTCATGAAAATATTAGGGCTATTAATTACATACATATAATCAGCAACATCAATACATGCATGTCACTGTGCTAAGTAGGATATAAAAATGAGGATAAAAACATTGCTCTAGTATAAGAAACAAGAAATGCATATGCCAAAAAAATAATATAAATGTTGATCGTTGACCAGGCAGAACTTAATGGAAAATAGCAGATAAGAACTCTGCCCTCTAGGCATTTATTTAAAAAGGTGATTTGCCTGAGGTAAGCCAAATTTTGAAAATATTTGCCAACGTTTCTTAAGCATTTTTAACCTGTGCATGTAAGTCTTTTATATGAATTATCTTATTAAAATGCCATGCAACCACATAAGGCAGGTATTGTTTACTAATCTTAGAGATTGGGAAATTGAGGTTTATGGAAATTAAGTCACTTAAGATGAAATAACTAATAAATGATAATGTCAGGATTTAAACCTAACCTAATATATATACTAACCTAGAATCCTTAATAAATTCACATGCTATACCTTCTAAATTATCCTCTATCTTCCATTAGGGATATATCTGTTTTCTTCATTATTCTTTTCATAGTGTCTAGCAAATTACTGGATATATATGTATCTTCATATGCCTCCATATATATTAGATACTCAGCAAATATTTTTTAAGTGAATGATCAGTGAAAGTATAAATTATGTAAGCTCTAAGGAAAAGATAGGAAAGAGTAAACCCAAACAGGAATTATATAACTTATGATATAATTGAATACCACAGGCAAAATCTAAGGTATAAAAAAAAAAAAACATATACTCTAAATGTATAGAAAATATACTATGAGAGACAGAATTCCCCCAAGAGGGTTCTGACAGTAGGTGATTTATCAAAGAATAATCAAATAGCTTTAAGGAAGCAGAAATTAAAAAAAAAAAAAGAAAGAAAAGAGTCTAGAGAGAAGATGGTACTGATAATAACCTATTTCTAATCAATTTTTTAAAGAATAGCTTTACATTTGCAGAAAAGTTGCAAAGATAATATAGTATTCCCAAATAATCAAAACTCAGTTTCCCCTTATGTTAATAGATAAGTATGGTACATTTATCAAAAATAATGAATCAGTATTAATACATTAATATTAACTAAGGTCCATTCTTTTTTTCAGATTTCTTTAAGTTTTACCTGTTGTCTTATTTTCTGCTACAGAGCTTCATCCAAGATGACATATTACATTCAGTAATCACATCTCCTTAGACTCATCTTGCCTATGACAAATTCTCAGACTTTCCTTATTTTTGATGACCTTGACAGGTTTGCAGAGTACTAATCAGATATTTTGAAGAATGCCCTTCAGTTGGGTTCGTCTAATGTTCTTCTCATGATTAGATTCTGGTTATTGATTTTTTGGAAGAAGACTATGGAGGTAAAGTGCTTATCATTACATCAAACCAAGGGTACATGTTATCAACACAAATTATTACTGATTTTTTTAACCTTGATCACTTGCCAAGATAAGTGTTTGTCAGGTTTCTCAGCCACAAAAGTCTATGTTACTTCTTTACACACTGTATTCTTTGGATGGAAATCACCAGGTGTAGCCCACAGTGAAGGAATGAGGAGTTATAACTAGATATCCACAAGCAAAAACAAACAAACAAAATGATCATATAGTAGCTCTATTTTCAATTTTTGAGCAACCTCCATACTGTTTACTGTACTGGATGAACAAGTTTACAATTACACGAACAGTGCACAAGGATTCCCTTTTCTCCACATCCTTGCAAAAATGTATCTCTTCTTTTCTTGATGATTGCCATTCTTACAAGTTTGAGACAATATCTCATACTGGTATCAATTCTCATTCCCCTGATGGTTAGTGGTGTTGAGCACCTTTTTAAAAAATTATCACTCGTTACTTTTTTCCTATTGAGGTAACATTGGTTTATAACATTATATAAGTTTCATGTGTACAACATTATATTTCTACTTCTGTATACACTGCAGTGTGCTCATCACCAAAAATTTAGTTTCCATTCATCATCATACTGTTAACTCCACTTACCCATTTCACCATTCCTCCACCCCCATCCTTTCCCTCTGATAACCACTACTATGTACTTAGCATCTATGTGTTTGTTTTTGTTTCATTTAGTTTGTTTACTTATTTTTGTTTGTTTTTTATATTCCACATATGAGTGAAATCATATGGTATTTGTCTTTCTCCATCTAACTTATTTCAATTAGCATAATACCCTCAATGTCCAGGTATGTTGTTGCAAATTACAAATTTCATTGTTTTTTATGTCTGAGTATTGTATACATATACCACATCTTCTTTATCCATTCATCCATTGGTGAGCACACACTTTGTTTCATATCTTGGTTATTGTAAATAATGCTGTGATGAACATAAGGGTGTATATTTTTAAATTAGTTTTTATGTATTCTTTGTATAAATACCCAGAAGTGGAATCACTGGATCATATGGTCATTCTATTCTTAATTTTTTGAAGAGTCTCAATGTTTTTTTCATAGTGGCTGCACCAATTTACATTCACACCAACAGTGTATGAAGGTTCTCTTTTCTGAACATCCTTGCCAAGACTTGTTACTTCTTGCCTTTTTGATAATAGCCATTGTAACAGGTGTGAGGTTATATCTCATTGTGGTTTTGATTTGTGTTTCCCAAATAATTAGTAATGTTGCACACCTTTGCATGTACCCTTTGGCCTTCTATATGTCTTCTTTGGAAAAAATGTCTATTCAGGAGAGGGAGATCAAGATGGCAGAGTAAGAGGACGTGGAGCTCACTTCCCCCCCATGAACACATAAAGATACATCTACATGTGGAACAATTATTATAGAAAACTAACTGGAAACTGGCAGAAGGACTCCTATACAACTAAGCCTGTAAGAAAGACACACACATAATCAGGTAGCACAGGAAGAAAAAAGTAAGCAGGGTCTTGTGCTCCTGGGAGGGAACTAAGAGGAAAAGGGAGATTGCACATGTGGACACTCACCCTGGCGAGTGAACAGGTTGAGCCACAGATTGGGTGTTCCAGTCCTGGGGTCCTACACACAAGTGACAAGCCTCCTTGGCTGCTTGGAGGCCTGTTGGGACAGATAGAGAGGCTAGAGAAGCCTATACTCTGCTTCTTAGGAGTGTGAAGGTGCTGGCTTGCCCCCAGACAGGGTGGAGAGAGGTCTACCCTAGCAGCTGCCACCTTGCTGCATTCCCCAGACCTGCTGACTCCATGCCACAGTTCAGCACTGGATCTAGGGTGGCCAGGACCTGGCAAAAGACTTAATCTAAAGAGGCAGAGGACACCCAGGGGATCACAGTGTAGCCCAGGTGGAGCAGCAGTGGCCATTGTTGGTGCTTACTCAAAGAGTGCACCAGAAGCAGCCTAGACTTCTGATGGCAACATGGCTACTGAAATTCCTCCAATTGCCTCAGTACATGTCCCAGTACAAGTTGAGCGAAAGGTCCAGCTCATCCCACTCCATGCCATAACCTGAAAATAGATCTGGGACATTAACAACAGGGGAAAAAGAGGGGAGTGTAGGCTGCAACTGAATGGAACCACAGATGGCTACACAAGCAGTACATCTGTAAGCACATGGATCCCACTTGCTTCAGGACATCTCTCCTTTGTGGCAAGTAGCCCAGTACAGGAAAAATACATACTTAAACAGATCAGCTAGCTTGAGCCTGACCCTCAGGGCTTCTACTCCAACAACTTGGGGGCAGAACCCATCCATGACTGGGCAGTAATGAATGCTGAGCAGAGAGGAAGTCCTACCTCACACACAGCACAGGCTCTAGTTTCTCTGTCACCAGCCACACCCCCTACGAAGGTGATACCATCCACCAAACCCTGAGGAAAGATGGAACTGATGTCCACATCAAATCAAGCCCTCCCAAAAAAGGCACTGGGCACATGCAGTCTACATAGGGATGCTCCCACATGAGAACACCACCTCAAGACCACAGTAGGCAACAGTTTCACCTAAATTCATAGACACAGAGAAACTTAAAATGAAAAGGCAGAGGAACAACTCTCAATTGAAAGAGCAAGAGAAAACCACTAAAAAATAAATAATACAACAAATAAGCAGTCTACCAAAGAATTCAAAACATTGGTAATTAAAATGTTAACTGAATTAAGGAAGAGAATTGGTCTAAGCACAGATAATTTTAACAAGAAACTAGAAAACATAAAGAAGACCATATCAAAAATAGATAATTCAATATCTGAGATAAAAAGCACCCTAGAAGTAATGAATAGCAGACAAAATGACAAAGAATAAAGCATAAGTGATCTGAAAAATAGAATAATGAAAATCACCAATCAGAACAGCAGATGGAAGAGAAACCAAAAAAAAGCAACCTGCAAAGTATATGGAATAACATTAAATATGCCAACATTAACATTATAAGGGTTCCAGCAAGAGAAGAGAGAAATAAGGGTATAAAAAATGTATTTGAAGAAATTATGGCTGAAAACTTATCAAACCTAAAGGAGGAAACAGATATCCAGATACAGAATGCACAGAGGTTCCAAACAAGATGAATCACAAAAGGCTGACACCAAGACATACCATAATTAAAATGGCAAAAGTTAAAGGGATAATTCTAAAGGCAGCAAGAGAAAAACAAAGAGTCATATAGAAGGGAATCCTCAGAAGGATATCAGCTGATTTCCCTGCAGAAACTTTGCAGGCCAGAAGGGAGTAGCAAGATATATTGAAAGTGCTGAAAGGGAAAAACCTGCAACATAGGGTACTCTATCCAGCAAGTTTATCATTTAGAATCAAAGGAGAGATAAAGAACTTCTCAAACAAAAATTAAAAGATTTCATCAGTACTAAGCCTACCTTAAAGAAATGTTGAAGGGTCACCTCTAAGTGGAAAAAAGAATATACAGGAAAAGGGAAATATCAACAGGAAAAGTAAATATATAGTAAGGATTGAAAATTACTTAAATAAGCCAGTACATAGATTAAAAGACATAAATAATATAAAAACAGCTATAACTATAATAAACAGTAAAAGGCTAAGCATGAATATGTAAAATATAACATCAAAAACATGAAATGTGGGGGATGGGGTAAAAAGATGTAGATTTTTTTATAATATGTTTGAACTTAAATGACTATCAATTTAAATCAAGTAGTTATAAATATGGGTCAAAATATATGAACCTCATGGTAACCACAAATCAAAAACCTACAGTAGATACACAAAAACCATACAGAAAGGAGCCCAAACATAGTACCAAAGAAAATCATCAAACCACAATGGGAGAAACAAAAAGAAGTAATGAACAGAGAACTACAAAAACAACCAGAAAACAATAATAAAATGGCAGTAAGTATATACCTGTCAATAATTACTTTAAATGTGAATGGACTAAATGTTCCAATCAAAAGACAGGGTGGATGACTGGATAAAAATCCAAGACCCTTCAATGTGATGCCTACAAGCCCCTCACTTCAGTGCTAAAGACACACATAGACTGAAAGTGAGGAGATGGAAAAAGATATTTCATGCAAACTGAATCAACAAGAAAGTAGGGATAGCAATACTCATATCAGAATAAATAGACATTAAAACAAAGGCTATAGCAAAAGACAAAAAATGGCATTATATAATGTTAAAGGGAGTGATCAATAGAGTAAGAGGATATTACACTCATTAACAAATGTGCACCCACTACAGGAGCACCTAAATATATAAAGCAAATACTAACAGACAAAATGGGAAAAATTGACAATAATACAATAATAGAAGGAGACTTAAACACACCACTGCCATCAATGGACAGACTACCTAGACAGAAAAACAGTAAAGCAACAGTGGTCTAATTTAAATAATAAACCTGTTGGACTTAATTGATATTTATAGGAAATTACATCCTAAAACATCAGAATACACATTCTTTTCAAGTGCATATGGAAAGTTCTCCTGGATAGGTAATATACTAGATCACAAAACAAGCCTCAGAAAATTTAAGAGGATAGCAGTTACATTAAGCATAAAGATATAAAACTAGAAATCAACTACAGAAAGAAAAACTGGAACAGAAAAAACACATGGAGACAAAACAACATGCTACTAAAAAACCAATGTGTCAATAACAAAATCAAAGAGGAAAACAGAAAATACCTCAAGACGAATGAAAATGAAAACATAACTTTCCAAAATATATGGGAAGCAGCAAAAGCAGTTCTAAGAGAGAAGTTCATAGAGATACAGGCCTTCCTGAAGATACAAGAAACATCTCAAACAACCTAACCTAACACCTAAAGGAATTAGAAAAAGAAGAACAAACAAGAGCAAAATATTTTTTTTAAAGTTCAGCACTTTTTTCAGAATATAATATTTATTATTAAATCATGTACATACTATTCAAATATGTTGTTGTCCTACTACTGTTTGTGTCCAATAATTTCTACATATATTAACAATCCTTGAATAAAAACCTTGTATGGGTTTTATTAACACATGTAAAAAAAATATTAATACTATCCCTAGGTTAAAAATCATAATTTTATGCTGCTGATTTATCTAAAAATTCACAGACTTTTTTTTCCATCTAAAAATGTACTAGCCATAGTTGATGTAGGATAAAAATAAGAAAAAGAATATTTATTTAATCCCAAACCTTAGATTGAGTAACTACTGAGTCAAAATGAAATGTGTTTGATGGTAATCAAGAGACCTGAGTTTTAGACCAGGTTTTCCAATAACATGTTCTTAATGATTATAGTAACCAGTCCCCTATTCAGGGCCTTGTTTTTGTTTCCCATATACACAGATTATCTCGAAAGTCTCAACCAGATCAAAAGTCCTTATGAAGATATAAAGATAGACAATGGAATTGGAAGTGCTCTTTTGCTACAAATTTTAATAAAACAGTGACACATTATATTTTATTAAAGTGATTCTCCAAGGTAGAATTATTCTACATTAATATATATTAAATATTAATCTATATATTTTAACAATATACAGAATTCCCCCTTGGTAATGGGAGCATATTTAGTGTCAGACCAATGCTCCTGCAGGTAAATATAAACTGTGGACAAAATATTAAAAATGTAAGAAATAATTATCTGAACATATTAGAGGACAACCAAAGCCATGACAAAATTTCAGAGGAGTTCACAATTAGAAAAGAGAATAACACTGGGTAAGTTTATGATTTTTCAAAGCATTCTTTTCTGAGGACAGGCAGCTTAAACTTATGTGGAATTGCACAGTCCTGCAGACACGAATAACCAGAGAACAGATTTCAGTGTACCTTGGCACCTGTAAAGTGAGGAGGAAACATTGGAAAGAATGATTCCAGAGTAATGGAGGCCCAAAGTTTGTGTATAAGTTTGGCTTAAATTTCTAGCTGATCCAAGAACTATTGCAAGAGCATGACAGATGCCACACAGGCTAAAATAACTTAACATTTCAGCTGCTGCCCTTTGCAGGGGAGTCGGAATGTGGAACATAAGTCCAGCTGAGTAAACTTCCCACAAAACAGTAAAAACAAACAAAAAACTCCACTGTTTGAAGAAATATAATAGAATCAAGAGTCTCTACAATGTTTCATTTATGTTATCAAGGCTAAAACTGCAAATTATTAGATATATGAAGACACAGGAAAAATGTTCCATGCCCAGGTAAAGCCAAATGAATGGAGACTGAATCAGAGATAAACAGAGATGTTGAAGTTAATAGACAGTTTTGTAAAAATTGCTGTAATTACTATATTCACAGACTTAATGGAAAATATGCTTAATGAGTAAATTTATAGGAAATATCACAGAATAGAGACTTTTAAAAAATGGATGTTCTAAAACTGAAAGTTATAACATCTAAACAAATAAACAAAAAAGCTAGATGGAATAACACCAGATCTCAGACAAAAGATGAAACAGTCGTTCACTTGAAGATGGATCAATAGAAATTATCCAATCAGAAAATGAGAAAAAAAAACTTATTGAAAGAAAATAAACAAAGCTGTAATGATCTGTGGGAATGTATGAAAAAACCTAAAATACATACATTGGTGATACCAGAAAAAGAGAAGCGAGCGAAAGGGACAGAAATACTATTTGAAGGAATGTCCAAAGCATCTCAAATTTGGGAAAATGTATACATAGCTTCAAGAGGCTCAGAGAACCCAAAGAGGATAAGAAAAATACATCATATTCAGAATGTTGGTTCCGGTCCCCACGTCGGCCCTCACGGTGGACTCGGAGCGGGAGGCTGGGGATGGCAGAGAGAATGGTGGTGGGTGGCGGCCAAACTCCTGCCTACCAGAGAGGCAGCGCCACACATGGGGCCCCACTGAGCCCCAAGCTGCTGCAGTGGGTCCTCAGCAGGTGATGAAGGTGCAGCAGCCGCCACCACCCTTCATACTGCAGGACACGGTGCGGGGCTGGGGGGACACTGTCCAGCAGGCCACCCTGAATTTAAAAAAAAAAAGCTGAAAACAAAAGTAAGAGGAAAGACTTGAAATGAAATTTTTAAAAACGACATATTAGAAATGGGTGGTGCAACAGTGTGAATTGACTACACATCAGAAACAGTGGAGGTCAGAAGGTAGTGGAGGGAGATTTTTAATGGATTAAAGGAAAGAAAAACTATCAACCTAGAATTTGATTCTATCTTGAGAAAAATATTCTTTCATAATATAGGTGAATTGAAGACACATTCAGAAAATTAAAACTATGCTACTAAGAAAATCTGTCACCTACAGGCATGTACAAGTGGAACTGCTAAAGAAAAATTTTCCTGAGGAAGGGCAATGATTCTAGATGGAAATCAGACCTCCAGGTATGAACAGAGAACACAGAAAATTGTAAATCTGTGAGTAAAATAACAGATTATTTGTCCTCTTAATAACTTTAATAGACATATAATTGATTAAAGCAACAGTTATATCATTTCATTATAAGATTTTGAATATATTTAGACATAATACCTGTGAAAACTACAATGTAGAAGATGGGGTGTGGGAATTGGACCTATCCAAGCACAACATTGTTATATTTTGCATGAAGTGGTAGACTACTAACACTATGGAGATGGCAAAAATTAAGGTTATGTGTTGTAATCACTGCAATATACTTTTAAGTGGTATATCTAAAATCTTGCAGATGTTAATAAGTAATGTTAATAAATATTTAATTAACTCAAAAGAAGACAATAAAAGAGAACAGAAGAACAAAAATATGTTGGGAAAAGAGATGACAAATATTAAAATGTTAGTCTAAAATATCACTATTAATAATTATATATATATAAGACCAATACTTCAAATAAAAGTCAGAGATTTTCAGATTGTATAAAAAAGCAAGACTAATATTATTAGTTTTACAAAAGATACATGTTATAAAGATACGGTTTGGTTGATAGTAAATGCTGGGATAAGATACATCATGCAAATGTTAAGCATAAGGCTGGAGTAGCCACATTAATTACAAATAAGGTATAATTCAAGATTAAGAATATGAACAGAAATTAAAAGATGTTTCATAATGATAACAATTATAAATTTGTCTATGCCTAATAATGGATCTTCAAAATACATGAAGGAAAATATTATAAGACTTAAAGGGATAAATAAATAAATGTGCAATAAAATTTAGATATAAGAATATCTCTGCTGTTGTTAGAAAAATCTATAAAATCAATCAGTAAAGAATAGAAGATCTGAAGAGCATTATCAAGCATCTTGATCTAATTGGCATTTACAGAACACTACATATACCAACTACAGAATATACTTTACTAACTGTATATTTTATATTCTCAAGATATTCTATATACTGGGACATGAAATCTGTCCCAATACATGTAAAAAGTTGGATAACTTAAAATATTTCTTCTCTAACCACAATGAAATTAAATTAGAAATTAATATAATAACAAATGTAAAAAATAACCTCAAAACTTAGAAATGAAAAAATACATGATTCTAGACGGAAAGGGTAAATTAAAAAATCCATTATCATAGTTGGAGACTTCAACACTCCTCTCTCAGTAATGGACAGGTACAGTAGTTGTAAAATCAGTAAGAACATACTGAACAACACCATCAACCAACTGAATATAATTGACATCTGTAGACTACCACATCCAACACTGGCAGGATACACACTCTTCAAGTTCACATGGAATAAGTCACCAAGATAGACCACATTTTGGGCCATAAAAGGCACCTTAAGAAATTTAAAAGAATATAAATCATACAATTCATTTCCCCAAATCACAATGGAGTTAAAACTAGAAATCAATAACAAAGATAACTGAAAAATTCCAAAACACCTAGAGATCTAAAAATTCACTTCTAAATAACACACAGGTTAAAGAAGAAATATCAAGAGAAATCTTAAAATATCATGAACTAAAGGAAAATGAAAACAGGCCTTATCAAAATTTGTGAGATGCAGTAAAAACAGTGCTCAGAGAGACATTTATAGCTTTGAATGTATACATTAGAAAAGAAGAAAGATCTAAACTCATTAATCTAAATTTCCACCTAAGAAAAGTAGAAAAAGAAGAGTAAATTAAATCCAAAAGAAACTAGAATAAAAAAAGTAGCAAGAATTAGCATAAATCAATGAAAGTGAAGACAGGAAATCAATACAGGAAAATCAACAGAACCAAAAGCTTGCTCTTTAAAAAAAATCATTAAAATTGATAAGCCTGTAGTCCAGCTAACAAAATAGAAGATTCTAGTAACTAATATCAGAAATGAAAGAAAGGAACATCACTACAGATTCTATGAATATTAAAAGGATAATGAAATATTATAGACAACTATGCTTAGAAATTTGATAACCTAGATGAAATGGACGATTCTTTGAAAGACATAGTCTGCCAAAATTCACAGAAAGAGAAATAGACAATCTGAGTAAGCCTATATCTATTAAGAAACTTGAACCTATGACCTTCCAAACAGAAATCACCAGGCCCAGGTGGATTCACTGGTGAATGTTACCAAACACTTAAGGAAGAAATTATACCAAGTCTCTGCAATCTGTTTCAGAAAATAGAAGCAGAGGTAATATTTCCCAATTCATTCTATGAGGCTCACATTACCCTAATACGAAATCAAAAAATCACATCATAAGAAAAGAAAATTGTAGAACAGCATTTCTCATGAACATCGATGCAAAAATTCTTAACAACATAGTAGCAAATCAAATCCAGAAAGTATAAAAGGAATTATATACCATACTAAGTGGAATTTATTGCAGATAAGCAAGGTTGTTTCAACATTCAAAACTCAATTAATGTAATGCATCACATCAGCAGGCTAAAGAAAAAAAATCACATGATCATATCAACAGATGGAGAAAAAGCATTTGAAAAAATTGAATGATTCATGATAAAAACTCTCAGAAAACTAGGAAGAGTAGAAAATGTCATCCACTTGATAAAAAACATCTACAACAAAACCTACAGTTAACATCATTTTTAATTGTGAAACCCTAGAATCTTTTATGATAAGATTAAGAAGGAGGCAATAATATTACTTCTCACTTCTTTTCACAGGTATACTAATTAGAAATAAATATATAAAACTCTCTTTTTTCACAGATAACATGATTGTCTATGTTGAAAATCTGAAAAAAATGACAAAATAACTGCTGGAAAAGATAAATGATTATACCAATGTTGCCAGATACATGTTTAATATTCACAAATCAATTGCTTTCTGATATATCAGCAATGAACCTGTGAAAATTGAAAGTAAAAAACAATGTCATTTATAAAAGCACCACCCAAAGTGAAATATTTTTGTATAAATCTAACAGAAATATGTGCAAGATCTGTATAACAAAAACTACAAAACTATGATAAAAGAAATTAAAGAACTAAATAAATGGATAGATATTCCATGTTCATAGACAGCAAGACTCAATATTTTGAAGCTATCAGTTCTTCCCAAATTGATCTGTATTTCAATGCAATCCCAATCAAAATCTCAGCAAGTCATTTTGTGGATATTGAGAAACTGAATATCATGTTTTTATGGAGAGTCAAAAGTCCCAGAATAACCAACACAATCTTGAAAGGGAATAACAAGTCAGAGGACTGGCACTACCCAACTTCAAGACTTACTATAAAGACACGGTAATTAATATGGTATATATTAATTTTAAATAATACAGAAAGAAAAGAGAAATAGATCAATGGAACAGAAAAGAGATCTCAGGATAGAGCCCGCAGAAACAGACCTATGCAAATATAGTCACCTGATCCTTGACGAAGATGCAAAGGCTATTAAACAAAGAAAGGATAGTCTTTTCAACAGATGTTGCTGAAACAACTACACATCCACGCACCAAAAAAAAAAAAAAAAAGTATCTAGACATATTCCTTACACTTGTTACAAAAATTAACTCAAAATGGATCACAGACCTAAATGCAAAATGCAAAACTACAAAAATCCTGAAGATAATATAGGAGAAAATCTAGATTACCTTAGGTTTGGAAGTGACATTTTAGATAAAACTACAGAAGCAAAATCTATGAAAGAAATAATTGACAAGTTGGACTTCATTAAAATTCAAAACTTCTGCTCTGTGAAAAACATGGTTAAGAAAATGAGAAATGAGAAGACAAGCCATAGACTTGGAGAATGTACTTGAAAAAAAACATACATCTGATAAAGAACTACTTGTATCCAAAATATACAAATAACTCTTAAAACTCAACAATAAGAAAACAAACAACTTTATCAAAAAATGGACAAAAGATCTAAACAGATGCCTCAGCAAAGAAGATGTACGTATAGCAAATATGCATTAAAAAATTAAACTCCACACCTTATTCAGATTTTATCAATTCCTTGTAGTTGTTAGTGCTTATAAGGATAGATGACATAAAACAATTAGTTCCAAATATTGAAAGCAGATAATAATGGCAAGATTGTGTTAGATATCAGGGAGGGCTAGATTTTTTAGGGTTTTCTTTTTACCCCGATTGAGTGGAATAGAAGCCTGAAAAAGGAATGATATTAGCTCCTATTTACTACCTAACTCTTGAACAATGTTCAGAAACAGGTAATTTTACTCTGAATGTGCATGTCCTTGTTGATGCATTTGAGAATTTATGGGGCAATCAAGAGTCACAATAAGTTCCCAAGCCCCTTTTCACTTTTGTTATTAGGGGTAAAATGTTTGGAAGAGTTCTTACTATAAAGAAGAACTCTTACTATAAAGAGTTCTTTGCAGACCTCTTCCTGATGCCAAGTAAAGCATTGGGAGACCAAGGGGTCTCATGATCTTAGGCTCTGTAATGCTTCACTCTTCATACCTATTTGGGAATATAACATTTAAGTGTGTGAAGTCTTTCTTGACCCTTGTTAGTATACTTGAGCATTTCTCAAAAAATTGATTTTATACAAAGTATTTGGTCCTCTTATCACCTAAAATGATGAGAATTAAATTCTTTGTCTTTTTCTACACACACACACACACAGACACACACACACATATGAGCACATTGCAGATTTACATGTACAGGCATACCTTGGAGATATTGTAAGTTCAATTCCAGAATGCCACAATAAAATGAATATCACAGTAAAGTGAGCCATATTTTTGGTTTCCCAATGCATATAAAATTTATGTTTACACTTATACTGTAGTATATTATGTTTTCAATAACATTATGTCTAAAAAACCAATTTGCATACCTTAATTAAAAAATACTTCATTGCTAAAACATGCTAACCATCACCTGAGCCTTCAGTGAGTCCTAATCTTTTTGCTAGTGGAGAGTCTTGCCTCGATGTTGATGTCTACTGACTGATCAGGATGGTGGTTGCTAACTTTGGGGTGCCTGTGGCAATTTCTTAAAGTAAGACAATGAAGTTTACATATAGATCAACTCTTCCTTTTATGAACAATTTCTCTGTTGTATGAAATGATGTTTGATAACATTTCACCCACAGTAGAACTTTTTTCAAAATTGGAGTCAATCATCTCAAACCCTGCCCCTATTTTATCAACTAAGTTTATGTAATATTCTAAATTATTTGTTGTCATTTCAACTATCTTCACGGCATCTTCACCAGATTCCATGTCCAGAAACCACTTTCTTAGCTCATCCATAAGGAACACCTCCTCATCCATTAAAGTTTTATCACAAGATTGCAACAATTCAGTCAAGGCTCCACTTCTAATTCTAGTTCTTTTGCTATTTCCACCGCATCAGCAGTGACTTCCTCCACTGAAGTCTTGAATCCCTCAAAGTCATCCATGAGGGTTAGAATCAACTTCTTCCAAACTCCTGTTAATGTTAATATTTTGACCTCTTCCCATGAATCACAAATATTCTTAATGACATCTAGAATGGTGAATCCTTTCCAGAAGGTTTTCAATTAACTGTACCCAGATCCATCAGGGGAATCACTCTCTATGGCAGCTATAGCCTTACAAAATGTATTTCTTAGATAATGACTTGAAAGTTGAAATTAGTCCTTGAACCATCAGCTGCTGAATGGGTGCTGTGTTAGCAAGCATGAAAAGAACATTAATCTCATACATGTCCATCAGAGCTCTTTGGTGACCAGATGCATCGTCAATGGGCAGTAATATTTTGAAAGGAATCTTTCTGAGTAGTCGGTCTCAACAGTGCACTTAAAATATTCGGTCAACTTTGTTGTAAACAGATGTACTGTCATCTAGGCTTTGTTGTTCCATTTATAGAACACAGGCAGAGTAGATTTAGCATAATTCTTGAGGGCCCTAGGATTTTCAAAATGGTAAATGAGCTTTGGCTTCCACTTAAAAGTCACCAGCTGCATTAGCCCCTAACAAAAGAGTCAGCCTGTCCTTTGAAGCCAGGTATTAACTTCTCCTCTCAACCTATGGAAGACCCAGATGTCATTTTCTTCCAATATAAGACTGTTTCTTCTATATTGAAAATCTGTTGTTTAGTGCAGCCACCTTCCATCAATGATCTTAGCTTCTGGATAACTTGCTGAAGCTTCTACATCAGCACTTGCTGCTTCACCTTGCACTTCTATGTTAAGGAAATGGCTTTTTCCCTTAAACCTCATAAAAACAACTTCTACTAACTTCATTCTTTTCTTCTGCAGCTTCCTCACCTCTCTGAGCCTTCATACAATTGAGGAGTTAGGGCCTTGCTCTGGAATAGGCTTTGGCTTAAAGGATTGTTATGGTGGTTCAATCTTCTAGTATCCAGATTACTAAAACTTTCACTATATCAGCAAAAAGTCAATTTTGCTTCCTTATCATTTGCTTATTCACTGGAGTAGCACTTTTAATTTCTGTCAAGAACTTTTGCTTTGCATTCACAACTTGGCTGTTTGGTGCAAGAGACTTACCTTTCAACCCATCTGGGCTTTTGACCTTCCTTCCTCACTAAGATTAATTATTTCTAACTTTTGATTTAAAGTGAGAGACATGTGGTTCCTCCTTTCACTTGAACACTTAGACACCATTGTAGGGTTATTAATTGGCCCAGTTTCAATATTGCCATGCCTCAGGGAATAGGGATGCCAAGGAGAGGGAGAGAGATGAGAGAAGGGGGAAGGGATGGTTGATGGAATAGTCAGAACACACACATTTATTAAGTTTTCTGTCTTATATGGGAGTGGTTTGTGGCACCCCAAAACAATTCCAATACTAACATCAAAAGTCACTGATCACAGATCATCATAACAAATATAATAATAATTAAAAAGTTTGAAATACTGTGAGAATTACCAAAATGTGACACAGAGACATGAAGTGAGCAAATGCTGTTGAAAATTGGTGCTGTTATACTTGCTGGATGCAGAGTTGACACAAACCTTCAATTTGTAAATATGCAATGTCTGCAAAGCTCAATAAAGTGAAGTACAATCAAATAAGGTATGCCTGTACATATATACTTTTTTGTTTCTCTTCCTTTTCTTTTTCCAAAAAATGAATAATAATTTGCATGTCATTTTAAATTTTTTTTTTCACACTGTAAATACATTCCATATTAATGTACGTCTATGCCATAAAACTTAATTGCTAGATTCTTTTCAATTGTAAGGAAGTATCCTTTTATTTAACTAATCCCATAATGTTGGAAATCTGTTTCTAGTTTTTCACAATTATAATTAATTTTAAGAAAACTATTTTGTATACTTTATAATCTTACCAGATAATTTCATTATTATCAATTTCTTGAAGTAACATTCCTGGGTTAAATAATACACTTTTTTTTTTTTTTTTTGACTCATCCTGTAAGAACAACTCTAAAAACGCTGTACCATTTTATACTGCTACCAGAAGTATATCAATATACTTATTTCAACATACGGACTCTCAACAATCCTTCTCTTTAGAATCTATTTGGTCTTTGCTTATTTGATAGTAGAAAATCAAAATTAATGTTGTTTTATATATAAGTTATTGATTACTATGAAAGGTAATCACATTTTTATTTATCAGTCATTTATATTTCTTCTTTGTTATATTGTCCATACTGTTTGCTCGTCTATTAGTATGATCCACTCTTTATTGATTTGTAGTGGATATGGAATTGACAAATATATTAAAATCTTGCTTGCCATATATATTGCTAATTTTTAAAATAATCTGTCATTTAAAAAATAGATGTATATGAAGGTTTTTGTTTGTTTGCAGGTTGGGATTTTTCATACCAAAGTTTCTAATATTTATATAATCACAACTAATAATCTTTACCCTTATGATGCCTTTTCTACAATTGTGCATTTATATATATTTGTATATGTGTGTATGTGTGTGTGTAATGCACACACATACACACATATATATAAATGTAAATTAATTTGGAATTTATAATAGTATTAGATAAAATCTTGGATACTCAAGTTCATGCTTAATGTTAAAACAGACAAACAAAAATTTTCAATTTGCCAGTCACTTTTCCCAACTGGTCTTTCCACCCATGGTCAGGCTACTCCCACCTTCATCTCTCATAATTAAAGTATATTATCAATTTTCCAAGATTCTCTACACTTTATATCCCCACCATTCATACAATACAATGAGTTTAAGGATGGCTCCCTGTGTGTTTCTTCAATATGTTTAAAATGGTAAAATATCTGTCAGAAAGCATTCAAAGTTTGTGATATGTTCTTGGCAATACTCATTATTTTCAGGGTGAATAAGCATCCTTCACCAATGATATGGAAAGCCATACCTACCATGTACACAGTATCATTAAGCTCTTGAGGCTGTGGCCATATTCTGCTTATTTCATTGGTCTCATTATACTTACATGTTTATCACACTTTTTCAATTACTTGCTACTTTAAAATATAGGATCATAAATAGTGGGACAAATGTTCCTACCTCAGTTTGCTTTTACAAAAAAAAATGCTATAGTATATCACACATTTATCCCTTCAGATGAATTTTAGAAAAACTTTTCAACATGTAATGTAAGGTGAGAGGTTAAAGGAGGTTGATAGTACTTATGATTTTGATAGATAAAAGACACAAAGATAAATTTTAAAAGAATTGACATTTTTACAATATTAAGATTTCCTACCCAGGAAACAAATGTATTTTGTCATTTATTAACATCTCATTTTATGAAGGATTATGTAAATATACATTCTAATGTTAAATCATGACTTAATTCCTGAAGTCCATTTGTTCAAGGGTTTTATATTTTACATGAATCTAGATTCTATTAATAATGATTTATGATTTTATAAGTGAATCTGCTATGAATTTTTTTGTCATGCTTTGTAGTTTTTTACATCAGGATTATGCCAGATTTGTACAAGAATTGGAAAGCATTTTCTTTACATCTATGCAGTGGAAAATCTTAAATATTTAAGCTGTAAGATCCATAAGTCTTATTGGGGGATGATTCTGTGATATTATCTTTTATCTTTTATTTCTTCCTTGTTTATTGGTCCATTTATTTTTTGTAATATATATATATATATACACACACACATAGATATATAAAGTAGAAAAATTATATATATATATAGTGAATGGGCATATCTATAAATATATATGTCTAAAGTATATATGTATATCTCAGAAAAATTATATGTACATATATTATTAATATATGTAGTATATATACCTAAACTTCCAGCCCTTCAATTAAGATTCTGGTATACTACTGGTCTCCTTCTCTTATTGTAACAACACATTTCCCATTTTCATCCCTCCAAATTATGGTATATTAGTTGAATTTTACAGAACTTCCTATACTTCCTACTCCTAACTTGCCACCACTCCTTCAAATAGGGAAGTTTAGTGTTGGCTTCCTAAATGTTCCTTCAATTTGTTTCCTAGTATAAAATATCTGACAGAAATTATCCAGACACTTTACAGTATGATAAACTCTATGCACTTATTCTTTATTTTCAGAGTTGGCAAAGTCCCATGACCACACCAAAAATTTTTGCTTCTCTTAAGTCGCTTTGTTTGCGAGGGTTTTAGTTAATTAGTTTGTTTGTTTTTCCAATTTGCTTTTACAGTACTCCATTTCTTGGAAGTCAAAACATGAACTTTTCATATTTTCTTTTATTTTTTTTTAACTCTACAGACGGACTAAAGTTATCTGGAGTGTAGAATACTCAAACTTATATTCAAATTATAAGTAGATTACTAGAAACAATAAGCAACAGTATATAAAAGACCTGAGTCTTGTCATAGCCTTACATAATTTGAGAATTCAGATGCATATTATAGCATAATACCATGTTCATTCATTACACAATCATGAGAAGACACTTTTCAGAGTCATTGTAAATAAACCAATGCCTATAAATATACAATACAAATTGTTTCCAATAAGATCCCATGGTGTTTATGTAAAAAGAAGCAATAAAAGAAGATAAAATTTGATAGAAACTAGTTATTTAATTTGAGCTCCTTAGAAGTTTTAAATAAGTAAGTGGAAGCAATCCACCTTTCTCTTAGAGATGTTCTTAATTCATATTTTGTATCACTGAAAAGTTGAAAAAAGATAATACAGGTTCTATTCAGTGTTTCTACTGTTACATCATGAAACAAAGAGGTTTCTGCATCAAAGCTGGTAGATTTATTCTCAATTTTTCACCTACTGTCCAGATTTCTCTATGTTTCTGTAGCTGTTATTAAAGGAAAAAACAGTGTCCAAATTTCTTGTGGATAATTTGAACCACCATGATATTCCTTTTCAGAGAGATTAATAAAGGAGTCATTAAAAATAAAGGACCTAGATCTCATCACTGAGAATAAATCATAGCGATTTAAATATGTACAATTCTGGCAATCCTTCAGTGGAAATCTGAATCCCAGAAATACAAAGAGAATATAGAAGCAACAAGTGAGCGAGGGTAAGTTACTAGAAACTGTACTGACAGACAAGAGTAGTTTCAATGAGCATGGGTCATAACTATATTGGTGGGAAATAATTGTAGGAACTGAGTTTTCACTATGAATGGAAAATCTCATCTTCTGAGTTCCAGTATCCCAAAAGACCAATGGAAGTAGAAGCACTCTCTTCTATGGTATTCCAAAAAGACCTTCACTTGTAGCCAACATACACACTTGGTGGTTATTGGGAGCTTTGTTAAGACATCTATTATATTTGACTGTGTACCTCAATAGGTCTCCCTAACAGGAAATTTTAAGCCATGAAACCCAGGTCCAGTTAGGTTACCAATAGTCAAAGGACAGGAGACAATATTTTGATGTCCAGCTCAGTGACACCAAATAAGAACTCTTAAGGGTGAAATGATATTGTCCTTGTCAAATAGAAACTGTGTAAAATACATGGTGCTTATGATGATGGCCAGGAGTTTCCTCTGAAAACTTTCTAAAATTAACAATAAGTAATACCATAACTATCCTTGAGAATTCAGAGCTCATGATTGTCCTCTAAGTGGATGAGAGTGTTCTTTAAAAAGCTAACCCTTGTTTTCGGCTATCTGCAATTAAAATGTACAATTTAAAAATTATTTTCATCTAATTTAGGGGGTTGATTGCAATGTACTTGAACTATTAAGAAAGATTTAAATAATCTAAGTCTGTGATCACCATTATCTCTTGTATCCTATCCTGCCCCATGTTTATAAAAAAATCCCTGAATTTCTGACTGAAGCTTCATAGAGAATCATCACACTTGGATATCAGAGTTCAAAATACAGACATAAAAACCATGGTGGCACAGTGAAGTCATGCCAAAGCCAAACATTTCCAGGCCGAAACAAAGAAAAATAAAAGGGGCGGGGTGTCAAAAGCAAAGGTCTAGTTAAAACTTATTCTTAAATCAGCTTTGAATATGAAAGGGAGGAGTCAGGAACACCACTTACACTCTCCTTTTATTGAGCTTAATATCTAATAGATAATATTGTTTCTGATATATGTGTATGAGCCAATGATGCAAGTTAAGGAATAAGAGGGAAAAACAATATCAGAGTAAAACTAAAAAGGAAGAATGTGAAAAACTTATGCATAAGCCAGATTTAGCCAAAAGAAATAGAGTTCATTAGTTAGCAGTAGAGTTCAGTTAGCAGTAGCTGGTGACAGCAACAAGGAAATAAAATTCTGCAGAGCTATATAAACTGATGGGGTGAAAACAAGTGTATTTGGACCTATGGAAAAAAAGGAAATGGGGAACCAGGAAGTGGGGTGGGGGGAGGGCGGCATGAGGGGCGGAAAAGATGTAACGTCACAAAGTGCTGGCTCAAAGTTGTTAGCAACACTGTTAATCGGCCTGGGAAGCAAAAGGAGAGACTTCCTCTTGGAGACCTTCCAATGCCTTCTTCACTGGCTTTCCCAGACCTACTTTAGCCCTAATTCAGCCATCCTTGGTTCCCAAGATAGTGAAGACAGGTCTCAAGAACATGGAGGCCACAGAAGAAAGCCCAGTGGAGACCCAAATCCCAGCTCAGGGCACCTCAATCGAGTCGAATAGTTCCATTGTTCCAGATAAAGTTCTTCTCTCACTAGAGGGCAAGAGAAAGCGGAAAGGATACTTGCCAACTGAGTCGGTGAAGACCCTCCGTGACTGGCTGTATGAGCACCGATTTAAGGCCTACCCTACAGCATTAGGGAAGTGAATGTTGTCAGAGGAGACCATTTGTCTTTTCTGCAGATCTCTAACTGGTTCATCAACCCCGCAGACGCATTCTTCCGGAAATGCTTCATCAAGATGGAAGTGACCCCAACCAGATCACCATGTTCCACTAAAAAGACAAAGCTGCCAATGTGACTCACCAGCCAGCAGAGCGCCCATCCATCTATCGAAGCCAAGTCAGGGCCCAGAGATCTAGACAAGATACAATGCCTGCCCCTAAACCCCGCGCGGATGGGCCAGGAATCAGGGGAGAAGCTGTCGGACTAGAGTCCGTCCAGGCCAGAAGCTCACTCCTAAAGCCCCGCCAAAGGAAAAGGTCGAGTTTTTCACCAATGTGCCCTTGCTTATATCTTCTCCTGAACCTGTGTCGACAGAGGAATACAAGGACTTCAGCAGCTTCCAGCTGCTCGTGGATGCAGCTGTACAAAAGTCTGCTGAACTGGAGGTACAGAAAAAGCAAGAGCCCAACCTATGATTTCCCACGTTTCAAAAAATACGAGGTAGTCAGTCCCTTGTCTATTGTGGTAGATCCATTTATACCCACCTCCCCAACTAATTTGTAGTTTTACTTTTATAGACACATCTTTCCTTCTAGGGGTTTTATGAGAACTATCACTAGCTGGTGGGACTCAATTCTGCCAGATATTTCAGTGTTTCCAGATGGAAGATACTAACTTGTCATCATGATTCACACTACAGCAAAGATCTCTTCACTTTCGTTTGCTTCTCCCTGGATTTAAAGACTTCAGACAATCAGAAGAATACATCTGAGACTAGACACAGTGCTAGCACTTCATAGAAGATTATTTTGGTTTTTCTAACCAAACTTACTGGTCCCAGGGTTGCTGCAAATACCAAGTCACCCCTCTTTTTCTCTCTCTCTGTAACTTTCCTTGTTTATTAGCATGAATGATGGAAAGGAAAGGCTCTATAAAAGATGACTATAGCAGCACTGGACTCATTTTAATGTTGAAGTTTTTGTAAAACTGTCAACTCTGTGTTTTCCTTTGTACAGTTTATTGACAATCTCAAAGAGTAGCTAATTTCTGCAGGGGGATAAGCATGAGAGCCAAAATACAGTGAATTCATAAACATGTTACAGGTAAGAGTGAACTCTTATTTGGGGTATTAGTGAAAAGTATGCAGTAAAGATAAGAAAATTCCAAATGGTAATTTTCTGGTATTGGTTGTTGGATAGTTGGTTATAGAGAATATTTTTATTAATTTTAATTCTATGCATCAGAAGAAAAGGTGAAAAACAAACAAGCAAAAAACCCAAAAAAGAAAAAAGAAAAAAACGACTAAAAATTTCTCAGAAGAAACAGAACAAGATGAAGATTATATAAAATTAAGGAAAAGAGAAAAATGATTCAATCTTTAACATTTTGTGAACAAAAAAAAGAGAGTATATTCAGGTATTCTATTGTTTTTGTTGTTTTGGTTTGGTTTGGTTTTACTTTTTTAATCCATTTATTCATTTTTCCTTTTAAAATGTTTGGATTGGTAAGGGTGGTGGTGGGAATGACAAAAGTGTCAGGCAGCTCCCACTTAGAAATTATCCGGTTGTTCTGTAGAGGTAGCTCTTCCCACTGCCTCAAGTACAGGCAGATTTTCAATAGGAACAGAAAGATACTCCTTCAGAAAGCTGTAATTTAACTTCTCCACTCTTAGGAAGCTAAAATCTGAGGAATCTGTGGCTAAAAATTGAACTCTAGCCTCAATTTCTGCTCCTGCCCTGAAGTGAAATAGATCATATTTGGTCTCTACTTCTAGGCCTCATTTTTTTATATTGCAGTCTAAGTACTGGCAATTTTGAATACAAGATACCCTATCTTATTTAAGCATCTTAAGAAACAATAATTACAGGCTATTACTCCGGATATTATAATTTTACCAGGAAGGAAGCAAGCCCACATTCCTAAACTGCTGTTCCTGAAATAGACTAAAGTATGTTCAAATTTTTAAGTAAAAATGGATTCAGGAGGATTCGGAAGGAAGAAGATCAAAATATTGGTTATATCCTTACTGAAAAAGGCCCTTAAACACTCAATGAAGCTCCCATACCACTTCTTTTCAGAGTCCCTCATCTGAGCCATTTTCTCTCTATGGAGGCATAGGAGGCTCTATTCAAATAAAAAAGTTTATTATCTGGGTGGAACGATTTTTAAGCTCAGTCTATACAATCCTGAACTCTTCCTACTTTGCCTTATAATTTTTGGGTCTGAGAGGTTTAAGGACTCATCAGACTTTTCTTTGGCTCAGTGGAAATCAATGTGGTTTTGTAGCTTTACTACTGGGGTCTGGAAAAGGAAGTTTCTTCTTGTCTGACCACTTACAGTTGTCTCTGAGAACGAGTCCAGTTGGATTATTGTGGGATGACTATTGTATGACCTGTTCTAAGGGGAATATGCTGGGATGACAGTGATAGTCTTCCATTTCTATCTTGCACTTTGTAATGGTGGGTTGTATGCTATAGTGGTGGTGTACTTTTCATTGCATTATGTGGGAAGAAAGTAGGGGGACCTGTTCTTTGGTTTCTACTTGGTTTAGTTGTGCTACAAACATAGTTTTTCAGTTAAATTAAGAAAAATATAAGAAAGAATTTCATTGCTGAAGTTTTTGCCATATAAATGTTTAAATTGATTTTAATATAGGTTTAATAAAGGTTAACTCACTGTCATTCCTCCAGACTTTAACCACTCTGCAGTTGAAGCTTCTCTATTGGTATTTTCTGGGAGTAAAGCTTAGAAGGCTTTAATCTACCACACTCTGTGGAGATAAATGGAAATAATTTTCTGAAGAAACTGCATTTTTAAAGCCTAACCACTATTTCCATGTTATTTGAGTTTAGGAACTATGCAAAACCTAACAGAAAATAATCAACTTCTAACACCATGACGTTGTAGAAATAAAAAGGTGAAGGTAGCATGGAGAAAATTTTCTTGGAAAAGATAAATTTCTACTGATATCAGTGAAGTATATCGTAGAAAGATTTAAGATGAACAGGAAGTCCATGGGGATGGTTCTAACAATGAATAGGGCATAATTGGTTATGAATGAAGTTGCTCTGTTCAGCTCTCCCTCTCTCTGTCTCCCAGAGAGTGTAGAAGTAAGACTTATTAATGTGTACTCCAAGAATCTTATATTAAAAATATTCTCATAAAAGGATGTCACATTGATGTATCTTAATCCTCTAGTATAGAAGCACATTTATAAACAATTTAGTCTTAAGGGATATCTTCAACCAGGTGTTCTTTCACGTCTCTCAAGAGTACAACTTGCAATATCAGAGATTTTCCTTTAGCTTATCTATGAAGTCTAGAATACCTTGTACAATTTTTTATAATGAGCTCTAATATATGCAGTGCATCTCTTTGAAGAGAAAACATGGGAATGGGATTCTCCTGGATACTTTATTCAGTGATTACTAAGACACAAAATATATTTAGACTATCTGCTAATCTGTCCAGCCAGCGAGGGCATATTTTGTCTACTATAATTAAGCCATTATAGTAAGTTTCCTTTAGGCCACTTTCTTAAAGCGTCTGTTTCTTTGTTTTCAAATATTCCCCAATACTTGTATTTGATCAATTTTAGTTATTATGAGTATTCTATCATATTTGAAGGACTTAGACACTTGCCTCATTCTTTCTAAGAAATGCTTCTTTATTTACACATTTACAGTGAAGACTATGCCCTAGACCTTTTGGATTTTTTAGTTCATCATGCTAAAATAAGGACAATAAGAGCAATGTAAGCATGGATTTAGCCACTAACTTCCAGAATGCTAGAAAGAGTTCACATTCTTTGGAGCAGGTAAAAAGCAAATTGTTGGCAGATTGAAGAATGTGGTCTTTCACTTAGGAAAGCATATAATTATATTCATTTTTTAAAAGTACTTATAGAAGATTATTTTTTAGAACCTTAAGAACTGGCACACATTAAGACATAATCAAAAAAGACTTCAAGGGGGCTTCCCTGGTGGTGCAGTGGTTGAGAATCTGCCTGCCAGTGCAGGGGACATGGGTTTCAGCCCTGGTCCAGTAAGATCTCACATGCTGTGGAGCAAATAAACCCGGGTGCCACAACTACAGAGCCTGTGCTCTAGAGCCCATGAGCCACAACTACTGAGCCCATGTGCTGCAACTACTGAAGCCCATGTGCCCTAGAACCCATGCTCCACAAGAAGAGAAGCCACCACAATGAGAAGACCATGAACCACAATGAAGAGTAGCCCCTGCTTGCAGAAACTTAAGAAAACCCACACACAGCAACAAAGAACCAACACAGCCAAAAAAAAATTAAAAAATAAATAAATAATAAATAAATAATTAAAAAAAAAAAAGACTTCAAAAAATCCTAATTAAATAAGCCAAGATCAATTGTAAAGGAAAGGTAAAATTCACTTACAGAAACCATTAAAAGTGAAGTACATTAGACCAACTATGTCCTTTCATAATACAGTTTTTACTACTACTTGTATAGGCAGAATACTGGACTGGATAGTCTATAAAGCCTAATAAAGAGTGACTTTTAATTTTTTCTACAAAATAAAAATTGGAAATGTGACAAACATTTTAGAACACCTTCCTTATTTGGATTTTTTTAAAGCTCATTTTCATTTACAATAACGATTTCATTTTGTTTAATCTTATTAGTTCAGTGACACTGGTGAAATTTTGAACTTTTAAGTATGCATTGTTTAATATGAAAAAGACAATAACAATGGGTGACCAGTGTTTTTCTACTAGATATTCTAAGTGCTGCAACCTGCAATTTCTTGTAATACTTATGCATAACAAATGATTGCTCTTTATGGGTTATATACATATCTTAATAGAGGTTTCAGATGTTAAAATTCTAACCATGGATTGTTAAATGTCCTGGTTCACTATATAATATGATGAAATGTGTTATTATTTTATTATCATTTATTATTATTACTATCCTTTTGAAAATGCTAAAGTTCTAGCCCAAAGAGCACCTAAAGAACCCTAAATTTATTTCCTTAGCTTTTTAGGATGTAACGTAGAAAAGATTGAATAAGAAAGTATTGAAAGTAGCAGTAGTTTATTAAAAAAAAACAAACAAAAAACTTGGAGATTGATCAATATAGCTGAGTAAGAGGATATGGAGCTCACTTCTCCCCATGAAAACATCAAAATCTATATGTGGAACAATTCTCACTGAAAACTGATTGGAAACTGGCGGAAAGACTCCTGTACAACCAAGGTTGTAAGAAAGATCCACACGTAATTGGGAAGGAAGGGAAGAAAAGCAATTGGGTTACCCCTGGGAGGAAACTCAGAGGAAAAGTGTGAATACAAGGTGGAATACACCATGGGAAGTGAACAGTGAGAGTCACAGATTGGATGCCCCAGTCTCAGGTCCTTTGCAGGGGAGATGAACCCACTTGGCTAGTTGGAGGACTGCTGGGACTAACAGGATGGCTGTGGGAAACCTGGAATCCACTCATGAGGATAGTATGCACACTGGCTTGCCCCTGAGGCAGGAAGGAGAGAGTGGAGAGAGGACTACTCCAGCAGCTGCTGGGTTTCCCAGAATTGCCTCTGTGCATGTCTCAGCCTGAGTCAAGTGAAGGTTTCAGCCCTACTCACCCCATGTCACAGCATGGCACTGGACCTGGGGCATCCAGGACTTGGGAGGAGACTCAGCCATGGAATGCAGAGGTGACCTGGTCCTGGGGAGTAACTGGGTGGAGTGGCAGCAGCCACTGTTGGTGTTTAAGTGGCACATCAGAAGCACCCTAAAACTCTAATGGCAGCTGCTCCACCACAGCTCAATCTCTGACATATGTGAATAGTCCACATGGGCTGCTGCTGCCCTGAGGTGTGGTTCCACAACAGGGTGGGGGCGGTGGAGGCTGGAGAAGTGATCAGCTATGAGGGCCAAAGGGTACTTACACTCAAAGCTGTGTCCAAGCAGAGCAGGGGAAACAATTATGGGCATCTGCACAGGCAGCACATCGGAGCCAGCTGAAATGTCTGTCTGCAGGTGACATGAGCCAAGAGCCCATACAGGCCACCCTTACATTAGAAATTAAAGGGAACTGAGCATAACTCAGGCGAGAATTTTAGGGCTTCTGCTCCAGCAACTTGGGATCAGATACTGCCCACTTTAGGGAGATGACAGCCACTGAGCAAGGGAAAGTCCCACTTCACACACAGCTTCAGCTCTAGCACCTCCATCTTCTGCCTCATGCTCTACTAAAGTGATAGATGCCAGCACATCCAGAGAAAAGACATGCCTTCCATCCATGTTAAATCCAGATCTCTCATGAAAGACAATGGGCACAAGCAGTCTCTACATAGTCTCCCACATAAGAACACATCTCTAAGACATCATAGGTAACTCTTTCACATAAAGTCATGGAGGCAGAGAAAATTTAGCAAAACAAAAAGACAGAGGAAGTGCTCTCAACCAAAAGAGCAAGAGAAAACCCCTGAAAAATAACCCCTGAAAGAGAAATAAACAATTTAGTAGATATAGAACCCAAAACATTGGTAATAAACATCTTAACAGAATTGGGAAAAAGAATAGATGAACAAAACAAAAAATTTAATAAGGAACTAGAATATATAAAAAAGCCCCAAAAAGAAATGAAGAATTCAATGACTGCAGTAAAAAAAAAAAAAAAAAAATTAGAAGGAAGGAACAGCAGACTAAGTGACACAGAAGGATGCAGAAGTGATCTGAAAGATACAATAATGGAAATAATCCAATCAGAACAGCAAAAAGAAATATAAATTATAAAACAATAAACACTGTTTAAGAGATATTTGAGATGACATTAAGTCTACCAACATTCACACTATACGGGCCCAAGAAGGAGAAGAAAGAAAAAGAGGGATTGAAAATATACTTGAGGAAATTATGGCCGAAATGTCCCAGATATCCAAGTACAGGAAGCACAGAGGGTTCCAAACAAGAACCCAAATAGACACACACAAAGACATGCCATAATTAAAATGGTAAAAGATAAAGGTAAAAAGAGAATTTTCAATACAACAAGAGAAAAATAACGAGTCATATATAAGGGAAACCCCATAAGACTATCAACTGATTTCTCTTCAGAAGCTTTGAAGGATGGAAGAGAGTGGCATGATTTATTTATTTAAAGTGCTGAAAAGGAAAAAACTGCAACCTAAGATACTCTAACCAGGAAGATTGTCATTTAGAATAGAAGAATAGAAAAGAACTTCTTAGACAAACAAAAACTAAAAGAGTTTATAAATACTAAACCTACCTTAAAAGAAATGATAGAATCTTCTCTAAGTGGAAAAGAAAAATCTATATGAAAGTAAAAATCCCACTAAGAAAGGACTGAGAATCAACCACTTAAATAAGCCATTACTAAGATTAGAAGACAAAAATTTGTAAAAGCCACTATAGTTATAAGAAAAAAAGTTAAGGGATAAATATGAAGCTGTAAAATATGCCATTGAAAACACAAAGTGTGGGGGAGGGGAGTAAAAGTTGTATATCTTTCAGAATGTGTTTCAACTTAAATGACAAGTTTAAAAGAAGTAGATATAGGTCAACATATACAAACCCCGTGGTAACCACAAATAAAAAGCCTACAATAGATACACAGAAACTAAAACAAAAGGAATTCAAGGATACTACTAAATAAAGTCATCAAACCACAAGAGAAGAAATAAAAAGAAGAAATGTACAGAGAAGAGCTACAAAAACATCCAGAAAACAAATAATAAAGTGGCAATAAGTGCATATGCTCCAATCAAAAGACATAGAGTGGCTGATTGGAAAAAAATAAGATCCATCTATATGCTGCCTACCAGAGACTCACTTCAAAGCTGAAGTGTACACACACAGACTGAAAGTGAGGTGATAGAAAAGATATTTCATGCAAATAGAAATGACAAGAAAGTGGCAGTATCAATACTAATATTAGGCTAAATAGACTTTAATCAAAGGCTATAACAAAAGACAAAGAAGGGCAATCAAGAATGCTAAAGGGATCAATACAAGAAGAGGATATAACATTCATTAACATATATGCACACAATACAGGAGCACCTAAACATATAAATCCAATACTAACAAACATAAAGGGAGAAATCAACAATATGATAATAGTAAGGGACTTTAACATTGCACTGACATCAATGGACAGATCATCCAGACAGAAATTCAGTAAGGCACCCGTGGTCTTTAATGACACAACAGAACATTTGGATTTAATAGATATCTCCTAGATACTGTGTTCAAAAAGAGCAGAATACAGATTATTTACAAGTGCACATGGAATGTTCTCCAGGATAGGTTTCATGCTAGTACACAAAACAAATATCAACAAATTTAAGAGGATAAAATTGCATCAAGCATTTTTTCTGAGCACAGTGGTATGAAAATAGAAATCAATTACAGAAAGAAAAATGGGAAAAGCCCAAATACATAGAAAGTAAACAACACACTACTAATAAAACAATAGGTCAATGAGGAAATCAAAAAGGAAGTCAGAAAATACCTCAACACATGAAAATGGAGACACAACTCTCAAAAATCTATGGGATGCAATCAAAGCAGTTCTAAGAGGGAAATTTATAGCAGTGCAGGCCTTCCTCAAGAAATAAGAAAAATCTCAGGTAAACAACAAAAATGACCACCTAAAGGAATTAGAAAAAGAATAATCAAAACCCAAAGTCAGCAGAAGGAAGGAAATAATAAAGATCAGAGAAGACACAAATAAAATAAAGCACACAAAAAAATAGGAATGAGCAATGAAACCAAAACCTGTTTTATTGAAAAGATAAACGAAATTGATAAACCTTTAGCCAGTCTCACCAAGAAGAAAAGAGAGAGGACCAAGTAAGCAAAATAAAATAAAATAAAACAAAACAAACAAAATCAAAGGGGAGAAATAACTACCAATAAAAGAGAGATACAAAAACAATCAAAAGAGAATGCTACAGTTGCATGCCCCAAAATTGGACAACCTCAAAGAAATGGAAAAATTTTTAGAAACATACAACCTGCCAAGAATGAATTATGAAGAAATTGAGAATTTGAACAGACCGATCACTAGATGTGAAATCGAATTCGCAATAAAATATCCCAGCAAACAAAAGTCCAGGATCAGACAGATTCACAGGGAATTCTACCAAAGATATAAAGAAGAGCTAATACCTATGCTTCTAAAACTATCCCAAAAACTGAAGTGAATGAATTACTCCCAAATTCATTCTATGAGTTTACCATACTTGATAACTAAAACCAAAAACACTAAAACCAAATAAAATTACAGACCAATATATTTGATGAATATAGGAGCAAAAATCCTCACAAAATATTAGCAAACCCAATCCAATAATAAATAAAAATGATCGTACACCTTGATCAAGTTGTATTTGTTCCAGGGAGTCAAGAATGGTTTAATATTCCCAAATCAATCCATGTGATATGCCACATTAACAAAAGGAAGGTTAAAAATCACATGATCATCTAAATAGATGCAGAAAAAGCATTCAACAAAATTCAACATCCATTCATGATAAAAGCTCTCATCAAAGTAGGAATAGAAAGAACATAACTCAACATAATAAAACACCATTTATGACAACTGTTCTAACATTTGACTCAATGGTGAAAAGCTGAAAGCCTCTCTTCTAAATTCAGGAACAAGGAAGGATACCCACTCTCAACACTTCTATTTAATCTATATAAAAATTCCTAGCCACAGCAATCAGACAGTAAAATGAAATAAAAGGCAACAAAATTGGAAGGGAAGAAGTATAAGTATCATTATTTGAAGATGACATACTACTTTCTATAGAAAACCCTGAAGTCTACACTAAAATCTTTAGAACTAATAAATTAATTCAGTAAAGTTGCAGAATACAAATTTATAAAACATGTTTTTTGATTTTCTATACATTAGTAATGAACTATAAGAAAGTGAAAGTAAAATAGTAATCCTATTTAAAATTGCATCAGAAAGAATTTTAAAACTATGAATAAAATTAACCAAGGTGAAAAACATATAATCTAACAACTATACAATTATTATGAAGGTAATTGAAGATGATACAAAGAAATTAAAAGGTATCTCAAGCTTCTGGAGTAGAAGAATTAATATTGTAAAAATGGCCATACAACCTAATCTATAGATTCAATGCAATCCCTTTCAAAATACTTGTCATTTTAAACAGAATTACAACAAATAAAACTATAATTTATATGGAACCACAAAAAACCACAAATAGCCATAGCAATCTTGAGAAAAGGAACAAATTGGAAGTATCACTCTTCCAGTCTTCAAACTCTACTACAAATGTACTGTAATCAAAACAGTATGGTACTGGCACAAAAACGGACACAGATGTCAGTGGAACAGAATAGATTCCCCAGAAATAAACCAACACACTTAGAGTCTATTAATCTATGAAAAAAGGAGGCAAGAATATACAATGGTTAAAAGACAGTCTCTTCAATAAGTGGTGCTAGGAACATGGGAAAGCTACATGTAAAAGAATGAGATTAGAACATTCCCTCACACTATATACAAAAATAAACTCAAAATGTATTAAAGACCTGAATGTAAGACAGGATACTATAAAACTCCTAGAGGAAAATATAGGCAGAACACTCTTTGACATAAATTGCAGCAATATCTTTTTAGATCCATCTCCTAGAGTAATGAAAACAAAAACAAAAATAAACAAATGTGACCCAATTAAACTTAAAAGCTTTTTCACAGCAAAGGAAACCATAAACAAAACAAAAAGACAACATACAGAATGGGAGAAAATATTTGCAAATGATGAGACTCACAAGGGATTAATCTCTAAAATATACAAACAGCTCACACAGCTCAATATCAAAAAAAAACAAACAAACTGATCAAAAAATGGGCATAAGATATAAGAAGATATTACTCTAAAGAAGACATACAGATGGCCAAGGGGCACATGAAAATATGCTCAACATTGCTAATTATTAGAGAATTGCAAATCAAAACTATAATGAGGTATCATCTCACACCAGTCAGAATGGCCATCATCAAAAAGTCTATAAATAATAAATGCTGAAGAGGGTGTAGAGAAAAGGGAACCCTCCTACACAGTAGGTGGGAATGTAAATTGGTGCAGCCACTATGGAGAACAGTATGGAGGGTCCTTAAAAAACTAAAAATAGAGCTACCATATGATCCAGAAAAACCACTGCTGAGCCTATATTGGGGAAAAACATAATTCAAAAAATACATGCACCCCAATGTTCATTGTAGCACTCTTTACAATAGCCAAGACATGGAAGCAACCTAAGTGTCCATTGACAGATGAATAGAGATGATGTGGCATATATATACAGTGGAATACTACTCAGCCATAAAAAAAAGAAATAATGCCATTTGCAGCAACATGGATGGACCTAGAGATTATCATACTAAGTGAAGTAAGCCAGACAGAGAAAGACAAATATCATATGACACTGCTTATATGTGGAATATAAAGAAAGGATATAAATGAACTTATTTACAAAACAGAAATAGACTCACAGACATAGAAAACAAAGTTATGGTTACCAAAGGCGGGGAGGAGAGAGGGATAAATTAGGAGTTTGGGATTAAAGTATACACACTACTATATTTAAAATAGATAAGCAACAAGGGTTTACTGTACTATATAGGGAACTATACTCAATGTCTTTCATTTGCCTATAATGGAAGAGAATGTAAAATATATATATATATATATATATATATATATATATATATATATATATATGTATATATATAGGTGTGTGATAACTGAATCACTTTGTGTGCACCTGAAACTAACACAACAGCGTAAGTCAACTATATTTTAATAAAAATTTTAAAAAATAATTAAGAAACAAAAGAAACTAATGAATATAACAAAAAGGAAACAGACTCACAGACAAAGAGAACAAACTAGTAATTACCAGTGGGGAGAGGGAGTTGGGAAGGGGCAAGACAGTTAGATACAAACTGTAATGTATAAAATAAATAAGCTACAAAGATATATTGTGCAACATAGGGAATATAGCCAATATTTTATGACTATAAATGGGGTATAACCTTTAAGAATTATGAATTATTATGTTGTACACCTGTACAATATAATATTGTACATCAACTATATCTCAACTAAAAACATAAAAAAGAAAAATAAAATGCCCTTGCTCCATGGTACTGTAAATTTAATATAAAGCATGTATATGAAAAATAATTGTTAACTATATATTATGCTATTATACTTTCACTGTTTTACCCTTGAAAAAAATATTTTCATTTTTCTGAATTTTCACCAGTTTATCTTTAAGTTTTGTGTGACATGCTTGTAAAAACACAAGATTATTAATAGGAATCTAAAATTAGAATAGCACAAACTTATTTCTTAAATTGAAGTAGTACACAAAACTATGAAGTAATTTTTAATGGAAATATCTGAGTTGATGTTCGAGTTTTTCTACATCTTCTTCTTTACCAACAAGATATTTAGTAGATTTAATTAAACAGAAGGACAGTGATGTGTTTAAATTGTGTAAAATATGTGTGTTTTAGAGAAAAAAAAAGATTGAGAGAGAATCCAAGCCTTCAACAAGTGGCAAGATTTACTTCCAAGTCAATGCAGTGTATTAGCAGAATTTTCACTGTCAAAGAAGTTAGTTGACAAGGTGCTCATGAGATTTTTACACCCCTTAGGTATTTCATAACAATCTTACAGAATATTTGACCTTTAATAAGTAAACTGCTTGCAAGGATTCAAGCCAAATATATCTAGATTCTGAAGTACCAAGAGAATCTAAAAGTGGCTGTTATAATGTATATGGATCTCAGAACATAATCTAAAAGTTATTTTTCCTGTAAAAATATTATATATTTTTAAAAACAGCACATCAGTATTATTTGATCAGGTGACCAAATGACTGGATACAAGAAACTTGGAAATTAATTTAAGGTGCTAACTATCACACAGACAAAATAAAAAACATTAAATCAACCATTGTATAGAATAATTTAGGAAAATTGTGTAGCTTTCCAGGAAAATTCCTATGAAATTTAATTACCTGTTCATAAATATGTGACTCTGATAAGTCTTGCCTATATTTCAGATTTAACTATATTCATACCTGAAGTCAGATATACTTCATCTTTCCCTGATATTCCAATATTAGAAGAATCTAAGTGGAATTCATAATCATGCATGTAATGAAATAGGTGGTCTATAAATCTCAGCTGCTTTCAGCTGACAAAGCTGAGACATTTCCCCTCCACTGTCCATCAGAGCTATTTCTATTCCAGACCCTTTTTATTCATTAGAGATGGTAATACATAATAATATTTTTGCCATAAAATAACAACCTCATGATTCGTCAGTTACAGCAACAACAACAGAGCTTCATTGTTAGAGTTAGCTCTTGTGAACACATAGCCTGTGTGTTTGAATGCAGAACATGTGCAGCACTGAATGTATTACCTGTCACAACAGTTCCTCAGACTGGATAAATTATATCCCTCAGTTAGGTAGTACAAAGGTAATTCTGTTGCCATATATCGTGCCAAGGAACTACTGCTGTGACAGGGTACATTATCTATGATGTGTGTCTGTGTGATGCCCCTTTTCTTCTTCCTCTAAGAGATTGCATCCCTACAAAGTTTGTGGTATTCCAATACAAAGACTCTGCCAGAGCTAAAGGTACCATTCCAAATTCAAGTAGGATTCCATTGCAATTATTAAAAAGTCATATTTTATAAATGTACCCTAATCCTTATAACCAGCTCATGCAGGGATTGGAGCAAAATAATAATAATAATAATAATAATAATAAGCTTCAATTATCAAGAGGAAGAAAAGTGTTTTTTAAATTATATTAAGCAACAAATATATTCCCAATATATTGGGAATTCACTTTTATTTACATTTTAAAATTATACTATTTGAAAATTTCACTTGTTCTGTTGTGGACTGTTTTCTGGAGAAATAAGAAAAAGAAATAACCAAATAACTCTTTATTGCCATCAAGCCATATATTAGGCCACATAAATATGGAGATATAATTACAAATAACAAGGCCACTGAAGCATACTGCGGAAGTCCTTCTCAAGCCTTATCGTTTCTGTAGGTTAAATAGATAAATAAATACAATAATATAACCTTCTATATGTTCTGGAGGAAGACAACATAGGAAACATTTATTGTAGGAAGGAGGAATAGCAAGCAAGGGCATCTCTAAATGCATTCAGATGAATAAAAATATTGTAAAATGACTATTTTAATTTATAAAATCCTGTGTCTGAACCCTCTCAAGAGACTAGGTTCTAGACATAATAGTCCCCTTGCCAACTGCAGCTACTCAGTGTTTCACAGTGTCTCCAGAAAGATGCTTAACATGAATTATAGAAAGGTTAAGAAATGAATAGGATATTAATAATCTTAGGGGTATTTTAAAATTATTTTTCTTCATAATAACTAAACACAGACATATTAAATTAGCACCATAAACTTGGTGTACTTAATGTTGGTGGTGGCTTTTCTAACCTTTGCACTAGCCAAACTGACCAGTGTTCCTGCTCAATTTAACAATTATTTTTAATTATATGATGGAAAAATTGTACATAAACCTTCTGCATTGTGCCAGTGATGCAAAGATGGAAATAGAGAACATAGGTATCTAGTTATTGCTATTCTAACATTTTAGTACATAGCCTTTTCTTTGTTATATATCCAAAATGAGATGTTACAAGGCTACTGTTTTCTAAAGTTGGAGCTTAATATGGATCTTTGAAAAAATTTTGGTATGTATAGAGTACCTTAATCAAAAAGCACCTTTTAATGTTCTTTTGATGATCTGATCACCTTATTTCCAGTGTGGGGGATTCCCCACAGAGAACACCAAGCAATTTTGGGGATACCAGCTAGGTGTCCTACAATTTAACTCATTTCTGACACTGTCTACCCAAAGATAACATCAGATTCCACAGATTAATGGCTCAGTCCTGCATACTATTCCCCAACCCCTCATACCCCAGTCACAAGCCCAGGCTGTTACCTGTGCTTCTGAACAACCAGCTACAAATTGGCAGTTTGTGACCCCTCCATGAATTTAAAGCACCAGTCGCAAGTCCAGGTTGTTACCTGTGTTTCTGACCAACTAGCTATAAATCAGAGGTTCCCATGACCTCCTCCTCTGGTTTGGTTAATTTGCTAGAGTGTCTCACAGAACTCAGAGAAACCTTTTACTTACTAGATCACCAGTTTATTGTAAAAGGATATAACACAGGAACAGTCAAATGGAAAAATTGCATAGGGCAAGGTATGTGCCCTCTCCCACATCTCCACAAGTGTTTACCAACCCTCTGCCCAACACTTTCTCGCCCCAAATACATCTTGTTGTAACTATTCAATAATTTTAGCACCCAGAAAACATCTAAACATCTCAGAAAACAGCAGATGGAACTGAAATTAACTGCAACTGTCAGTTTATATTGTGTCCTAGAAACTGTCATCCTCACACATAAAATAATGTAATCAAGCATGAAAAACAAACTCTAGTACCCATGCCTGCCTGAGATAGTAGCCTTAGATTCTTATGTACCAGATAATTTATTTAATTCAACGTGATCCAGAGAATAAAGAAATGTAGGTTAGGGAAGATCCCATCTCACTACACCAGAAACTAGATGTGCTAGTCAAGGTGCTCTGAGAATCTGCCTTCAAATTGGTATATATGTATAATAAATTTAATAGGAGAAATGCCTGTGGAAGAAAATTGGGAGAAACCTGCAGGAGGCTGGGAATGCTGTCAGACTGTGATGCAGGAACTCAAGGCATGACTTGGAGTCCTCATTGCCTTGTGGACCAAGGGAAGGAAGGAAGGAAGCTTAGGTAAAAGTGTCTTAGACTGCAGTGAATTCTAAAGGAAGATCAGCAAGGTGAACAGGGAATGCTAGAGCCAAATTTGCCTGTCAGATGAGTCCCCTATTACCCAGGAACAAGACATCCTTAATATAATGTTTCCTGGGAGTGACCCATGGAAAGCATGGCCTCAGTGCAAACTCAGCAGTGGATTTCAGTGCAGCAACGGACCCTTAGTACATTACAATTTTTGCATGAGGAGCACTCTGATGGTCACTGAACTTACAATGGGTCTGGCAGGAGTACACCACTTAGCCTCCTGTTGTAGATCTAAGGAGGAGATATGAACACAGTGATGGGAAATGTCATAACCTATATCTCATTAATTAAATTAATTAATTAATAATAAATATCCTGCTGGATTTTTCCAGTTAAAGCAATGAAAATCTTGATGATAATTATATTATTTGTATATTATGATTTCTACAAAATTATTCTCTTGCTGGAGAGTAACTTCCCTTTGTCATGCATTTTTTTAGATAGTCAATTTCATTCATCTATGATGGTTAAGAGAAGATATTAAGGGTGAAAACACTCCTGTCAACAGAATTTAGTTGTCCTAGGAGTCTTCTGGCTCATTTCAGTTTTAATTATTATATATTGTATTATATATTATATAACATATTGTATATGCATAATATTTTTATTTATAAGAGGATATATCTCCTCTATTTCAAACTCCTACTTTTTGTCTTTTCCTTGTAATTTCCTTTGCTTCCAAAGGGAAATGTATTATGTTTGGAAGTAAAGTACTGAACACCTTATCCTCTGCCTCCACCACTTAAATGACGCTAATGTCAAAAAGCCAAAACATTTAGTAAAAGGGATCATTTATGTCCCCACGGCATCTTTGTTCTCTGATGCTTTAAAACTATATATAGCGCTAATGATCACAAGAGGATATAAGGATTAAGTTTGGAAAATACTTTTGACTAACATAAAAGCTTGGATAAACTGATTTCCTGGAGTGACATTCTGAAGTAGCATAAGATGATTTGGAATATTTTATTGGAGTACAAAATTTCACAATCATGTTTTTTTCTCTAAGATCGCCAGAGGCTTAACCTCAGCATTATGAATTATTTGTAATAAAAAGATTAACTTTACTGGAAACAAAATTTAGTTTCCAGTATGCGTCACTGAAGCAGTAATTTATTAGATGATAAAATATACAACAGAAGAGTGGATAGAGAAGAAATGGTTTAAGGAAAGGAGAATAAAGAGCAAGACTTTTATGATAACATGTTCAAAAAGCAAATATTTGTTGAAGATCATTTATTTTATATACTATAATAGCTCCCTTCAAACAATTCCTTTCGCAAACTGTTGATGGAATCACATGCAGTATTGTTAGTACACTGTTCTGACAGTCTCTTACACCTTCATATGTTTGAGGGAGGGTAGTTTTAGTTTTTCTAATTGTTGTTAGTTTTGTAATTGTTGTAAATTAACTAATAGGAGATTAAGATTAAGTAAATTAACTAATAGGTGATTATGATAAAAGAACATATTATTACATTTCTCCTCACCTAATAAATTTATCTCATATTAGTCTACTATCATATTTATAGTTATTACTGTGTACTCTGTCTCTATTTCTGCAAACTATATCTACCATACAGTTTCCACAGGGAAATACGAGTAAAATTTCATTATGAGGTTAAGGTTTTATTTCTTGGACATCTACCAAAAACCCTCCTTCTTAGAATTTATATTCATGGATTTGACATTGGCCAGAGCTTTGTTTTCAACATTAAAGATTCTTGATCTTGATTTTGTTTTCAGAAGACAAAGAGTAAATACACTCTTCTGGGTAACATTCCATTATGTAAGTACATAGAGATGTATGTCTCAAATTGAGATGATTTATTCATTTAAAATAAAAAAAATATAACACAGACCAAAATAGTCAAATTGCATGAATAGCACATGCTCTTCCTGTAGAAATACCCACATGAAAAGCCAATATGTCATAAGAATGTTGCCTTTTTTGAGCACAGACTCTCAACAAGACAAGTTAGATTGAGGTATGACCCAGAAGAGACATGTCTACATAGGCAGACTTTGTTCTGACCTTTTACCCACTTTGATGGATTCAGCACTTTGATACATGTCCAAAGTTGATACACTTCCCATTGCATTAACAAGACTAATATTTTAAGAACATTTTATGAGGAAACAGTTTAATAAAAAGTTTTATGTCATAAACAAAATGGTAAAAATTTACAAAATCCTCCTTAAAAAAGTCTTGCCTTTTCCTCCAAAGTTAAGGATCCTCATTTCTCCTCCTCTTTTTTTTTATTTCACATAGTCTCTGAGATACCAGTTTATATTCCAAAATAATTTTGTTCCTAGCTTCTGTTAGCACTCTCAGCAAAACAGAAGCCTAGTAATTTTCCCTATAGTTAGATCTTCAATTATTTCTCAGATATGCCTCTTGGGGTTTCTAAGTTCATCTAGCCACAAAGGACTCAAATATGCAATGTTATTCAGCTAAAATTGCCTGACTTATATCTCCACAATTCTTCTTTTGAATAGGACCAAAAAAGTACTCAGACTCTATTATTGGCCCCAAGTCCTTCTTTGGAATGCAGTTCATTGGACACTGTCACCATTAGTCTCTGTACCTTTCTTTTTTTCTTTGCTCTCATCCCTATATTAATTGAAATTCGTCTTCTTTAAATATGTTAATACAGATAGAAAAATGATAGCTGATATTCATTTTCAGATGTTGGAAAGTGCTTTATAGGCTTGACACTCACAGGTATATTTCATTCTTACAACAACCCCATGAACACTATTGTTACTTTATATATATAACTAACACGAGGTACAGAGAAGATAATTAATTTGGCCAAGGTCACACACCTATTAAATAATCTTCTGGGAAGTTATAATCAGGAGAGTGTAATTTCATAGCAAAGACTCCTAAAAAGAAGTTAGATCTTCTCTTTTAATCCTGTGGATCGATGTTGTAGAAAATCAAACTAATTATTCAGATCAGCAGGGTTTCATGTGCCCTTCATTCTGTGTATTTGAACAAATACGTTATTACTTTATGTACAGTATTATATATGCTAAATGTGTACATGCCATAGGCTGTTTATGTTGCAATTTATGCTGATATAATTCTCTCAGAATTATAACAATCATTGTTAGGTACTGAGAGTTTATCCATTCTCACTTTATAGCGGTTAGTGTGATACGAACTAAACATAATCAAATGTGATTGTAACTTCTGTTTGAGGAGGAGATCTCTCTCTTAGTCTTTCTACCTTTATCTTCCTCAAGAATAGGTATCTACTTCTGTGTTTTGGGTCTAACAATATCTCCCTCTATTCTAGCCTGAGGGGTAATAGTTTAAGATTAGTTATTTTTCAGAAAGAGAATATTGTTTACAAAATTTTCTTCCTCTTTAAATTTACTACCAG